>NC_060172.1:10439029-10482894 GCF_021292245.1 Micropterus dolomieu
CCTCCTCTCTTATGCACTCTAGCTTCACTCATAAAACTGAAGTTGGGAGGGGTAGACTCGATAAGGACAGCTGCACTGTTATCTTGGTCCAACCAAGTTTCAGTTAAAAACATGAAATTAAGATTGTGAGTGATTATAAAATCATTGCTTAAAAATGTTTTTCCTGCCAAAGACCTAACGTTTAACAAAGCTAATTTTAGTGTGTTAAAAACATTATCTGGCCCACTTTTTTCGACCGGCTGCGGCTGATGAGGAATTAATACTAAATTTGCAGGATATAGTGAGTGCTTCCTGTTTCTTAACACATTCACCATGCTTTTTCTGTTACCTGTGAAGACAGGGATGGGGAAGACTACCAGCACACTGGGCCCCGGCTTGTCCTGGGAAGAGTCATGAGTGCTATTTTCCTTGTAGCCTGGACCCAGCACATATCAGACAGAGCTTACTGGGCTTTTTTGCCATTGTGGAGCGGGAGGACGGGTTGGGCGCTGTATTTGTGACAGATGTGTCAAAGCTTGAAGACTTAGAACCAGTGGTGGAGGTGGACGGTGAGGGGGGTTTATGGTAGAGAAAATGGGAGTGGAGCGAGGGAAGGTGCGGGGAGTAAATTTTGTCCCAGCTCTAACCAGGTCTTCCATGTGATCAGTGAAGTCCAACAGGGGGGAGAGGGGAGAAAGGTTTTCTGGAGATAAGGGTGACCTGGATGGGGATTCAGTGAGGGAGGTTCTTCCTCTTGGCTCAGTTGTCTCCCGTGATCAGAGCTGTCTTCCGGCGGGGGCTGAGGTGGCTCTCCTTGTTGTGTTATGTCTTCTTCTTGTTTAGATTCCTCTTGTCTCTTGTCCTTGGCAGAGGGAACAGATGAGTGACGCAGAAAGTAAAACAGGTTGGAGCTGAACAATTTTACTCCTGACTTCTTAAGGCGAAGTCCAGCTGCCTTAAAAAGATGCCTGCGGTCCCACAGAAAGTAAAAGTTTTCGACGAAATGCACTGAATGGACAGTACATGCCGTTGAGAGCCACGTGTTCAATGCCATCAATCTGCTGAATCTCTCAGCTCCTCTTCGGATTGGCGGTATAGGGCCACTGATAAACACCTCAGATGGGGCAGGCAAGAGCTGACTGTGCTCAACAGATTATTAAAATCCTCTTTCAACACTTCAGACACAACATCATTGGTCCCGATGTGCAGTATGATGTTTTTCACAGGAGGATGTTCAGCCACGATATGCAGGATTCTTTCTGCCAAGTCAGACACTGTATCCTTCGGAAAGCAGAGTATTTTGGTGTTCTTACTGCACATGCTTCTTACATCGTTTACAGCAGAGTCACCCACAATCAGAGTTTGAGGCCCAGTCGTTAGCTTTCCCTGCAGCCTTTTACTTTCTGATTTACTGTCAGTCCTTACCCTTCTGTGTGAAGACGGGAGGTTATCCGGGTCATCAGACAGAGATCCAGGGTCCTGCAATAGTGGTGAAAATCTGTTCTGCTGTTGCACACTCGGTTGTGGGGGAGGTTTGTTGCTAACTCTCCCTTTTGCAGCTGTCCACGGCTGAGTCCTACCAAGAACAGGGGTTGAAGAGGCGCTCTGCCTGGATGATAATGCAGGCCAGCCAGTCGCATCACAAATCTCAGGGCGCTGGGTTCTGCCTGTTACTCGTCCTCCCATTTCCCCAGGAGATGATTTACTCTTAGGCTTTGCACCAAGAGCGTTCCAGGGAGGACTCCCACTTTCAGATTTATTACTCAGTACACAGGCCTCCTGCTTCTTGGTAGTCTTGTTGGTGCTAATTAGCCGTGTGTTAGCATGCTCTTGTCCACTGTTTTGGGTCCATGGTAAAGTGCTGTCATTCCCACATAGTCCATTCACTTCCACATTCACTTCTAACCTGTGGATCTTGGTTTCCAGCACTGCAATTTTCTATAGAAGTTTGTAGAAGTTGTCCGTAGAGAAGGGGGGCATCTTGTTGCTAATTAGCATTAGCTATAACTCCAGTCACTGCAGTACAGGCTAGTGCTACTGATAGGCCGCACTCGCGTAGCACTGAGATCATAAAAGTTTTTAAAGTATGGCAAGAGCCAACTTTATCTGACAGTCCCAGTGATTTAAAAGTATCCAACAGCTGCTGATTTCTAGCAGAAAAAAAGAGAGTTTAAGCAAAAGAATGCAAGCGGAGGCAAGACATGAACAATGTGAAAATGACATTTTAAAATGCACCTGCATTGTTTTGCATTTTATGACTTGCTGAATAAAAGACAAACTTTCCAGTCATATTTTGTCATTGAAGATTTCTTAGAAATAGTGTTAAATATCGTCTCGTCTCATGTCAAGTTCCTAATGGTTGGTGTCAGAGGTAACAGAACACAACAACCTATAAAGTGCTGAGACTGTACCTCTCCTGCCAGCAGCTCCCATTAGTTTGTTTCTAAGTCGCTCTTATTTTCTATGTCTATGCCCTTAGAAAGTATTAAATAAATACATTTTATTTGCGGATAAGATAAGAATTTTAAATCCTTTTAGCCTAAACTGTGTTTTCAACCTATTGAAAGGGACTATATTTCCATTTCTGATCACTTGCCCCATCTGTTTTATGTTGTGCTCCTGCTGTACACTATTTGTGAGGTTAAAGATATTCCACCGAAAGCCAAACGTTTCTGTATCACTAATCACAATTTAGCATGAGAATTGTGACAGTGGATTGTCCAGGACTTTCAGGTTGTACCGTAAGATTGGTAGAGATAAATCTTTGTCATGATCTTCTAAAGTTTGCTCCTTAAACCATTTCCAACTGCCAAGCTCTCTCACACCATTATAAACCCAAGGCAGGGAGTATCTTGGATTGTATGCTGTGTAGTACTGGTGAATATCTGGTATTCTTCCACTACTTCACAGCTTTATTAGTTTTGGTGCTTGGATTTTTTGAACCTCCATAGGAAGCAAGATAATTTATTTGCTTAAACCCAATGGGGGAAAGCTTAACTGTTGATATCAGTTATTTTAGCTTCCTGATTCCAGACTTCATTTAAGAATGCGCCTCAAGCCTGCGTCTTAGTCCCTGATTGGATAACAAGCTGCTGCTTGTTAAATCAGACATTTATTACTCACAGATTTAAATTGAATAAAAAGGCAGAGAGCAAATTAAACATAACTGTGGTCTGTGGAGGAGAGCTCAAACAGAAACACTGACTAATGACTACCATAATTCACATCAGAAAAAGTTACGCTTGCTTAGAGGAACAGGGTTTGGTCTTGAAATTTCACTTATAATTGTCTTGGCGCGTGGCTCTAGAATTGTCAATGTTGGTTGGTCAGTGTGTCCACCACTTTGGCCCTGACTGAAATTTTCTCAAATGATTGGCATCTATTAAATGGATTGCCATACAATTTGGTACACACATTCATGTTTCATCTCAGGAGGAATTGTAATAACTTTGGTGATCCCTTACACACACGATAACCGCCACCTATTTCCATGAAAAACGCCTAAAATTACCAAAATAAATCAGTAATAACTCCTCAGACATTAGGCCTGGATGCATAATTCTGGTCTCCTTTGACAGGTCAGAAGCTAAGGAATATGGATCAACTGAACCTATTTATTTTTCGATTAAAGAGTAGATGGAGATGCAATAAAGGAAAATATGATATTTTCATCTTCGCATGGTATAAAAATCTATTTTAATAGCAATATCACCATCAAAACCATCATCGAACTCATTATAATGCAACTGAATATCTAGACTATCTGTCTAACTGTAACTGTAGATTTGGTGAAAAGAATCTAATATACAACAGTTATTACACAATTTATCAAAAATAAACCAGGCGAATGTCCATGTTTTGGGCATAGTTACTGTTTATATTTTCACTTTTATCGGGAGTTTTCTTCAAAACATTATTTCTCTCCATACAACCACATTCCGAATAACAAAGCTTCCAAAACATTGAAATGTGGATAAAAACAGTGAATATTGATCAATATTCCTGTGACCATAAGCAATCCCATGCTTTACAGGCGCACAAGTTGAGAACAGAACATTCCACAGGGCTGTAAGTGTGCCCTTTCTCTTCCTATTCATAGTTTTCACGTGAAGTTATTAAAAAATGATTTATACGAAATAACAAAGCTGTGTGACCTCCTCCGGCAGGTCGTTGGTCAAAACAATAAATAAATTGGTTAAAACCATAGACTGTATATAAGAAATGGACGTAGTCATCATGACGTCACCCGTTGGTTTGTGGATTGCCGTTTTGAAGCCTCGAGTTTGGCCGATAGGGCGCCGCCATGTCAAGTTTTTGCAACCAGGAAGTGCCCGGAAGTGATGATATGGCGGAGCTAACGGCCGTGTGCGGAGCTAGCTAGCTTGCTTAGCTAGGTGCAACTGTAAGTCATGTTAACTGTCATTTTAACAGGGCTGATAACTTTGTCTAGCGAACAACAGTCTTAAAACTAAATGTACTCACCAGAGAAAGTAAACAGCCAACTCCTAATAAGCTTTTTCAACGGCGCTGGTTAAATTTACACAGTGCCGAGGGCACGAGTCGCCTCTAGTCTGATTGACAGGTCGCCATGGTAACGACTTGTCAATCATATCCCGCTCTGCAACATACTCTGCTTTTTTGGTCTATTTTAAAATAAATGGGACCATAATTTACTAAATGAACATTGTTTTGTATTGAAGAAGACTTGAAACTAGCGATTGAGACCATAAACTCATTAGGAAAGTGTTTACTGAGGTAATTATTCAGCTGAGAAGTAGGGTCATTTTCCCTTTATTTCTAATGGAGCCGGACTTCTTTTTGCAACCAGAAGAGTCGCCCCCTGCTGGATTTTCAATAGAATGCAGGTTTCAGGGACTTCAGCATTCGCTTCCCGCTTGGTTAAAACATCTCCAGAATGATCTTGTGTTGTCATATAAGTTTATTTAGATGCTTGGTGTTTGATGTGTGGATAAAAATGGTCGGTTTGAGATGCTAGCTGAGCCTCCTAGCTTCACGGAGGTGTGTGGCATGCATAGGGTGACAAAATAATCAGATCGTCCATGATTTTCCATTTGCATTTTGAGGTGAAAATAGATTGTCCGGTCAGGTCCGGGCTTTTGTGGTTTTAACTTTTCATCCAGCACCATTACTAGCTTAATGAGATAAATACTCTTGCAGCCAAATACTATAGTATTTAGGTTTACAAATGGAAAAAAAAAAAATTAATATTAACTATATGAAATAAACAATACAAAAATCAAAGTAACAAAAAGTGATGCCAGCAGTGAGGAAGAACCCACAGACTTTTATGCAATCTGGAAACAGAGGCCGGCTGCTTCCAATTCCTTGATTGCCTCCAGCTCTAATCCACCAGGAACCAGGACACCGCAAGAGACCAGCAAAAGAACACACACGGACCAACCATACCTGCAAATACATTCCCATCAGCCTCAGTTGTAGGTGAACTTACTGGCACTAAATAGCAAATTTAATTGGTAGCCGTGGTAAACACTGCCTGCTAAGCATTAGTGTGTCGCCATCTCTATTGTGAGCATGTTAGCATGCTGACATTAGCATTTAGCGCAAAGTACAGCCTCCCTGAGCTGCTAGTGTGGCCGTGGTCTCAGTTCCTTTCATTTGTCTATTCAGATAAATGTGTTAAAGTATTTTTTTGCGTCAAGACAGGCAACAATCTAAAAGGTGTACTTTTTATTGGTTTGTAACAAAAAGTCTGTTGTGACACAAGCATCTATTGCATTGTCACAGGTAAAAAATATTTTTCCCATTGTACTGTATATTCCCTGTATTTGGTGTAGATCAGCAGTTTTCCATTCAGACTAGCAGAAAATATGCTCTGCCATACACCTGCATTAGTGTATGATCCCTCAGAAGTTAAGAGTAAGAGTAGTAAGACACAGAAGCTAAAATGGGAAAGAGAAGAAGAGGATGACCTGCATGACTAGTCTGAGGCCAGATCTGCAACCAGTTACTGTAAATAACCGTCCTCCCTGCATTCCTAAATTCTTACAAAGCCAGGCTTTTTGCTCTTTGTCTTCTCAGTGAACATACAGAAGGAATGTCCAGCCTGCTAACACCTGCTGAGTGCTCTTTCACCTTCTGCCAGTGAGAAGAATAGCTCTGACAAGGTTGACTGGCTCCACAGAAAAGAATTCAAATCAAAACCTCTTGAGCCCTGCGGAACAGTTGTCCAGATGACAAAGGACTAAATGGCAGGCTTTACAACGTCACAAACTGTCAGCATTATCACCTTTAGCCATTTATTTATTTATTTTTCAAAGATTTCAGATTAAGTCGCTTTCAGATGCTGAGATTATAGCAGGTCTAAATAAACTATGTGGCTAAATGCAGGCTTACTATACATTTTTACATGTTTTACTGCTATTTTTTACAAGTTGTCAAACTATAAGATCTTTGTAATGATTATAAGAAACAAAATCTTTCAAAAGTCAATGGAAGTGGTTATGGGTTAAATTGCTGTATTGAGTCAGTATATGATAGAGGTCCTTTTCTGAACCCACTAAGTGAAATATTCAAATTCTATGGTATATTTGTTGTGGTGTGGAGGAATTGTAGTCAACAGGCTTACAACTTAAAGTATTTAATCAGACCCATGGAGTCCCAGGGTGGTGTTAATGCTGTTTTAGGGCTTTTAAAACAGCAATTAAATGTTGCTGCCTGTCTGTTGTTCAGCCTCCCCAAGCACACCACTCACCACTCTGCTTTTCTGATTTTATGTGCCAGCCTACAGGGCAGTAAAGGAAACTGCTCCTTCCTACCTCAAAGCAAGGGTAAAATGTAGCTCTGATCCAGGATGGGCTTTGATGGCCATCTCTCCAACCAGAACATTTCTATCACTCAACGTCTCATAAAGTTAATTACTGAAATGTTATAAATGTAAATAAAAACCTCACTGGATGGTGGGCAATTTTCTTACCAAATTATAAGGTGGGAAAAATGATATCAGACGGGAGCAAAGTAATTATAAAACATGATTTACTCAGATCGAGAACCATCTCTTCCATTAAAGTCAATATGACTGAAGAGCTGCTCAGCAGAAGTGTAATAAGTGCTTCCATTGGTGGCTAGAAGATACCGACTACAGTTTTATCCAGTAATAATAATAATTCATAATTTATTTATATAGCACTTTACATAGACATATAACCAAGAAAAAGTGTACCAGATCAAAGTGAAATAAAAACAATTACATAAGATAATACGTTAATAAATTAGGTTAAAATATAATTGCACTAAAAACACACAATTAAAACATTCAAGCAAATGCAATCATCAAATTTGCTTATTACAAAATGATTTATACGAAATAATAAAGCTGTATGACCTACTCCAGCAGGTCGTTTATGGCCTGGTCTGCTCTGGTTTTAAGTTTCCACCAGCAGTATTTCTGCACCATAGCACTGAGCACAGTATCCATAATACTACACACAGATTCTAAGCAGGTTTTCGGTGTGAAGTGTGTTCACACTGTAAAAGTGACAAACAAAAAGTACACTTTTAAGCAGACGTATGCATCCTAAACACGGTCAATTTTTAAATCTGCTGTTGAGGCACACTATTTTACCACAATGAAATGCACAGGACACGGAGGAGGTTTTCACACAGTTGAAAAGAATTTTATAAATTGGTCAAAACAATAAATAAATTGGTTAAAACATCTCCAGAATGATCTTGTAACAAACACAAAGAAATAAGTGTTATACCTTTTAGAAAGACGTTTTGCTTCCTATTTGTGATGTTCCAAAGTTGTAATTTGATGGATATCATACGTATTGTGTCACTTCTTGTTAGCAGTAAGCGGTTGATATTTTTGTATACTATTAAAACAGTACACTATGACCATTAGTATGTAGCATATACTGTAAAGATTTAGTATGTAGTATGGACTTGGGACACAGCTATGGTTTGTGTTGACTTTAAATCAAAGAAATATTTCTCTGTGGGAGTAACATTCTTGTTCAAATTTTATGAGCCGTTGAATGGCTGAAATGTCCGGGTGATGGCCTTCTGGGACCATAAAATGTAGTTTGACAGTCCTGGATCAGCAGTGGTCAAACCCAACTGAGAGGCATGACCATTGCAGTCCTCTGCCTCTGGATGATTGACCGCCTGGTCACTTTGTAGACACTGGGGTTGCTTATCTTTGCCAAGGTTTTCCTGTTCTGGTGATTACTCATCCTAGCACTTCCTAAAGACATCAACAACAAACCCAAGCACTTATACCGCAGCACTGAACACGATCTTAGTTGTATGTTTGGAAGCGATGCCCAATTTTTGATTACACCTAGCTTTTGTCATTATGGAGGTTGAATGCACTTATTGTGAGATACTCTGGGCAAAAGCATCTGACAAATGATTGTATAGTTTTTAAGTTTCATTACCTTTATTTGTAAGGGGCTGTGTTCAAAAAACAATCTAAAGCAATGAGAAGAGAAACCTTGCACCAGATTTAGCCAGTTACTTTGTGTATTGTAATGTAATAAAATCATTTTCACGCATTCAATCAATCCATAATATGATTTTCACAAAAATAGGGGTTTGATATTTAAAAGGTACATATTTTATGTCCACTAAGCACCCAAAAGTTGTGTTTCCTTCTGCAAGATGAGACTGATAAGGACAGTTAGTAATGAGGTCCTCTGTGATGTGCAAAACTCAGAAAAGGCTTTTAGTAATAGGAAATGGAGAGAAAAATGGAGTACATAATTAAACTACAGTTTAGAGTGTTGAAGCTCCAGATGGGCTTTGTTTAAAATCACCCTGCACCTGAATATTTTAACCAATGTTTTGACATTCAAAATAAACTTACAAAGTCTGACTCAATTTCAAAAAAACTGAAAAAAGAATAAAGCCTAAATATCTGTCTAATCATATCCATATCAGTCTGGCATCGTTGTTGAATGGCTTCTTTGAAAATCATCTCAACATGCAGCTCAGACCAATTTCCCAGCAGCCACTTCAGCTTTCCCTGTCATGTTCCTCTTCCTCACATCATACGGTGGTCAGGCTTACTTGACAAGCGCATCCTGACAAGCACTGCATCATGAGCAGCTCTGCAACTGCGACGCACCATGAATAATGATTATGGCGTGCAACGATGATGCTAACTTTTGTGAGCACCAGAACCGCCATTTGCTGACAGTTGTCTGGTCTGTTTCCGCGGCTCTGGCTCGTATGCGTATTCTTGTGGGAATGCAGCAGGCGATTAAAGCTGCTGGCTGCAAGAGCACAATGACTTTGAAAAGCCAACACAGGCATCCGGTCCTCCAATCATGAGCGAAAACAGCCTTCAGAGTCACTCCAATTGTACTGATCCAAATGAAAAGCAGTATATGTGGGAATGTGTGTCAGATCCTGATCTCCACTTATCATTCGCTACTTGCAGCATCCCTCCTTCCCTCTCACCTCTGTCTCTCAAAGTTATTACAGCAGTGTGCTCTTTTCCCTCTGCTCTGCACAGATAACAAGTAGCTACACTCATCTGCTGACTCCTCTTCACCCAAAGCAACGCTTATCGTTCTTAAACACACTGCTCCTGTGAAACTAATTATTGTGCTGGCTTTCTGCCGCATTGTCGCTGGACTAGTAACGTAAAGAGTGTGAGAATTTTCATCCTCTTCTCTCATTCTTTCCCATTTGACTTCTCTCTCTGACGCCCATGATTCAGATGTTTCAATGTTAAATCACACCATCAATCTGAATCCCATGTGTTCCCTTCTTCTTTCAGTAAATATTAACACCAAGAATGCTTCAGAAGTGTTTAACTCTTTTGGATGGAAGGGAAAACTGCCAAACATTTAATCCAGATTTTGTTTATTTGGTTAGCATACAGATATTTAGACATTTTATTTGTACTTGACCATGTGTTTGAGAAATCTGTTTTTTTCGCAGGATACATTTATTTTGTAATTCTCTCTGTTCCTATCTGTTTTGATTAACCTGTTAGGGGGGCAAGGGGTCCTATTAAGCCAAAAAAACAATCTTTTTAGCCGCAATAAAATGCAGCTCGGCTTTTAATAAATACCAGAAGATAAGATGTCAACCTGTTTTAGCCTCCCTTCACTACCACTTTACTGATCACCTTTAAAGCACTTCATGGTTTAGCTTCCAGTTATATTGCTGACTTGCTGCTCCCCTGTGAGTTCCTGAGTTCCCCAGCTCATAACTAAAGGTGACCAAGCTTTTGCAGTAAGTGCCGCTCAGCTCTGGAACACCCTCCCTGAAGATCTGAGACTTGCAGAATCAGTGAAATCTTTTAAATCCCTTCTCAAAACAAATCTGTTTAAAATTTTACTTCCAACGTACTATTTTATTTGTATATTACTTTTGGGTATTTTATGTCCATTATAATTTGTTTAGTTGTATTTGCCTGACTTTACAACACTGAAAATTCTGAGAGCAAAGACAAAAAAACAAATTATTTCAGCATTGCAACGTTTGTGCAACATGTATTGTATATATTATATTGTAATTTTATTGTAACATTTGAACTTGTACTTTATAGTACAGCAGATAAGCATAAAAATCTTTCAAATGTGGAAAGTACCCCTTGGGTCATTCAAATCCCATTAGCCACGTAAATTTCAAAATGGCTGCCATTTTTTTTTTTTTTTACCATAGATTAACATTTTCCTGGCCAGTTTTGATAATTCTGGTGTCAAATGATAGGCTTTTAACCATGGAATACTCAAATGGACACATCAGAAATAATTTTTAAATGATATTTAAATTTCTTTCTTATTAATATTTGCATGTAGGCCTGGGGCTGACTGTGTGAAAGTATCAGGCATGTTTGTCTTGTTATAATCATTATTATTATTATTATTATTATTATTATTATTATTATTATCATCATCATCATATGTAGCCATTTTGCTACAATTACGCTTTACACAACAGCTGCGGCTGCGACCTGACTTCTCCTTTGTCTGTGAGAGGGAAAAAATTAGAAAGTTGCGTGGTGCTGCGGAAAGCCCCAGCAGCGGAAGTGCATGGATCATGTGTAATATTCTTCCAGTCAGAGGGAATGATCAGGAACCGTTTACAGCGAGTCTGTCATACTAGTGACACAACCTGTACCGGAGAAGGAGTGGGGCGGTGGAGCATACAGGGCCAGGGACAGGAAATTGCAGAGCGACTGTCCCACTGCGGACGGTCGGTGATTGTGATTTTCCGCATGGATCCATGACAGAGAAATATAGAGATTAATGTCAATAAAGCATGCTGTCAAAATTTTAGAGACCCCCCAAAATATCACAAATCATGCTTTTAGGGGGGCTGATTTCTTATTAAGAGGAGCTAAGCTCCCCCTGGCTCCCTCGTAGTTTGCACCCTGCTCTAAGTTGAAATGGAGCATAATCTTCACATCAGCAACTACACAGTGCTGTGCTAGCATGACCAAAGCTGTAGTATTTGCACCTCCCACGGCAACTGATCACACTTGGACATTTTTAACTTGCAACTCTCTGAAATAGGGGGGAGATCAGTTACATTACATTTACTAATTTCGCTTACGCTTTTTATTCAAAGCGACTTGCACTTGCTATATGTCAGATGTCACATGCCTTTGGAACAATTAGGAGAATCTTGCAGCAGTGCGAATTTAAACCCATAGTCACCAAGTGTCTATCAGAGATGGGGGACTCGAGTTTGAGACTCGTACTCGAGTCGCAGTTAATTCTTCAGATTTGACTTGAGACTCATCCTCAAAAGACTTTAGACTTGACTCGGACTCGTGAACAATGTTTCAGTATGCGTTTGATGAGTATCGGCTGTGTACAGGCACATGTATCCCTGCAGCATATAGCTGCAGCTACATCTTAATTTCAGGGAATTTCCGATTTTTCTTCTTGTAAATTTCACACTTTCTTCTAGGATTGTTTTTTTCTCGGCTCCTTATTTTTTGGACACATAAAATAGTCAATCTAAATATGTGAAAACAATTAAGAGAATTCAATTATAGACTACAGATGGGCTACATCTAAGAAACTGTCCCGTTAATTAATTAAGATTTCCTCTCTAAAATCACAGAGGCTGCAGGACTCGCTGTCTGAACGTATTGCTGTTGTGTTCAGAACTTCTTTGCAACCGCAGTGGAACAAATCAGGATGAAATCTAAACATTTTATTAAGTGGTGTATATTAATATCCATCATTAATAATGAGTACAGATGTTAACCACAAACAAAACCTGCTCGGAGCAGTTTAGAGATGCGGCGTAAATTGCCATGGCAACAGACCTCGGTTAACACCTATCCACCTTTCATAGTACGGGTTATTTAGGAAGTTACACCCGACGTCACCAAGTTACTCCTGAAGTTACCTGGATAAGCAATTTACCCCGCTTCGTAGTACAGGCCACTTGTCTGGGTGGTCACCTAGATCCAACATAACAATAACACAAAAAAAAACAAAGCAGAAAGTTAGGTACAACAAGAACTGTAAATGTGTATAACTTGATGCACTGTGTTATCCTGCCGGTCACTATTGTTGCTGTCAAAATGTTAACTCATTCTATGACCACACTGAAGAAAGTTGAGTAAATGCAAATACATATATTAATACTAGACTTCATTTAGACCCTTTATTATTTCAATATTTGCTTGAAATGCATTGATACATCATTCAGAAACATTTTTAGAGCCTTATAGATGATAAAGTTTTTTACCATCACTTTTGTGACGGATGGGATTAAATGGGTTAAGTACAATGTACACGGCAGACTCTCCATGAAATCTTCAATATTTGCAAAGAAATTCAGAAACTAACCAGTACTGAGTGGGTCTGAACACCAAAACCTAGAAAAGGACTTTTGAAAACAATATGCCAGGCAGTGGCATTGCCAGGAATTAATGTCACTTGATGGTGTTTAAACACTACACACATCCATTCAAATATACATGAAACAAATATATAATTCTTCTAAATACTTATGTATGCCAAAAAAAAATCAGTAGCTGTAGCAGGTAGCACTTACTGAGCTGAAACACATACAGAGATGCACAAAAGTTACTCTTGCACAGTCTTTAAGTACAATTTTGATGGACTTGTTACTTTTGCTCAGGTATTTTCATTTTATTCTACTTTTTTCACTACATTTCAGAAGGACATATTGTACATTTTACTCTACTACATAGTTCCTTTTACTTTTCTGATTAAGAGATTACACATTTTACACAGACAATGGCACACTGTGAAGGGTTTAACAACTGAACAGGAAATAAAGAGGTTAAAAGTAGTGCCACCTCGACCAGCTACAACACTGACTGACTTTTTAGTTTTAAACAGTGTTTCAGCAGTGTGTGTGAAGGATCTGAACACTTCTTACACCAATGACACACGTGCTGAGTAATAATAAAAACCTGCATTCCTTCAATCAATAAAAACATTTTTTTTTTATTCTTTTCCTGGCAGAAATGGGCTTCCATATGCAAATGCCTCTGAATATATTCACCATCCTCCTCTTTGTGACTTTTGTTTTCTCCATTTTAGCATCTCTGGTAAATGCTTCTACACTGAAAAAACTCCAAAGTCCAACTACTATGTTCCAGTCTTAAATGTCCCACAACACTTTAATTTATGATAAAATAATCAAAATAATTTGTTAAATACCATTTTATTTTTAACATGCAACATATGACGATGCCTATCATCATATAGCCTTTGTTAGAAAAGCAGTCGTGCACATGCTTTTATTCTCAAGTTATCAATCAAAAAGAAAAAGGAACTGTCCCAGAGCCCTGCCAGGATGTCTTTTAAATATCTACATATCTCAGCACATAGACATAATTTTGCATTTGATATGTAGCAGGCGGGGAAAGTGTAGAGGCACAGAACAGGAGCAGGGCAGTTCTTACACAGTAAACACAAGGGAAGCTTACAGAGTCTCTGGAAAGGACAGATAATTGAAGGAGTGAAAGACAGATGGAAAAATCATCTCCAACATGTTTATCTCTCCAGTAAAGCCTGAAACCCCAGGGAAGGGATGATAGGGAAGCGAGGGGATTTATGTGAAATGTGGTGTTCATTTGAGATCAACATTAGTCCTAATAACTAATGTCAGCAAAATATCACAACTGATTTGAAAGTCTTGCATCTACACCCTACATTGCATGCTCCCTGCTGTTCACGGACACTGGACTTTGCATGCATCTGTATTTTGTAAAGACAGTCTGGCTTCGGCTTGCTGCGCTGGGAAGGCTGATTGAAATCTGATGTATAATTTATGTTGTGGAGGTGAGCCTGTAATTTCCAGGGGAGCAGCAGTCTATGTGCTTGGCTGGCCACCATGAATGATTAATACGTAAACATTATTCATAACTTTCCCTCATAAATTTTGCTGGTCATTATTTCTGCCAACCTCCACATAGGTTTAGGCTGAGGTGTGAAACGGCTGAGAATATGTGCATGATGGAGAAAAGGATGTCATGTGATTCTTATCGTCAGTTGTTCACTTCAGATGTACCCAATTTTTTGTTGTTTTTGAACACAGCAGTCTAATGTTGTAGTTAAACATGCTGTTAACATTTTCAGTCCAGCGGTTTGAAATAATTAGCTGCTAATTAGCCTGAGTCTGTGTTGTCTGCCGAGAGATGCCTCTCTGTGGTTTTTCCAGAAAGAGGAGCTCCAGAGAGCAGCTGATCAGAGGTGAGAGGCTCCTGACAGAAATAACAGGAGATTGATTGTCCTGGCTAATGAGTGCAAGAAATACACTGTGTCTAGGACTAAAAGTTGATTAGACAGCTACTCTGTCCACTACATAAGCATAATACAATAGCAAGGACTAAGCTGAAAACACACTGGGCCTGTTACCTTAGCTACAGATAAAGGGTAAAAATGGCTTTAAACCGGTCCTGTCTGTGACGAAAGGCCTCTTATCACCTAAATGCCGGTAGAGGTCATTGCAGACCTGGTTTAACAAAGGTTTATGGGAAACATCACATCTTTCAATATGTATAATCTTATCAAGGCAACAGTATCATAAGAGTAAAACTACTGTAATGTTGTGTGATTACAGGTAAAATGTGTCACATATTCTATAAATTTTTGACAGCAGAGAGATGGTAAAGGGGCCAGTACATTCCTTGCCAGAAGTGCTTGTCGGATGGTTGAATAGCTTCAGAAACCTCCTCTCCCTACACCTTTCCGACATCGGAATAGGGGGTCTGTGTCTGACCATTTCTGTAGCTTTCTGAAAAATGAAATTTAGACCCAGTTCATTCTCTGACTGGTCAGCTGTACGGAGGTGAGAAAGGAGCCATGGATTGAACTTGTCTCTCTAGCTCTCCTTTTTTATTCTTGGCACAACTATTTCTGTCACTTTCCATGTGAACAACTGAGTGAAATACTCTGAATGTCTTCCAGGAGAGACTGTCTGAAATGTGCACCACATCTAAAAGACATTGCATCTCTCTATGAAGACATACTTTTCACTCTGCCATCCAGTGTGGCCATTCGGATCAGGTATAAACAATGTTCAAATTATTGCTATGTTTAAAAAAAAAACAAAAGTAGGTTAGAACATCTCTTTTACTATTTTCATGTCAAATGTAACCTTGAGTTTTGCCAGAAAAATACACCTCCATAAATGATGCATAGGTCTGAGAATTCAAGTATTGACAGCTTCCATTTTGCAATGTCTGTTATGGTCTTTTTTTTCTGTGGGTCTGTAATATTTCTCAAAAGCTAACATCTTAAATTTAATAGAGAGATGTTTTGCTTAATGGTGTGACTCAGCAAAAATGAATAGGCCCAGATTTGATGAATATTTTGAAGACACGCCAATGCAATTCACTGGGGATTGAACTGCCTACCTTCCAATTAATGGGCAACCCGCTCTACCTCCTGAGCCACAGTCACAGAACGTAAGAATAACCTGTTCATTTTAAATATGTTTATGATACATTGTTGAACAATGAACTAAAGCGTTGTTGTGGGTAATTTATATTATGTATATATTTTTCTTTTACCTTTCAGGGCTCTTTTCCAGATGCCCGACCTGATAGACCAGTTTAAACTGGGAAGTCGGGCTCTCATACTATATGAGCGCATTTGGGTGGGCGGGGTTATAAGAAGTTCATTGTTTTGAAGAGCTGCAAGTTTTTAGGTTTGTTTAGTTTTCTGCATAATCGCTTGTTTCACACTCCAGTCCAGTTGGTGGCGGTAATACACCAAAGCTGGATTTCCAACCACTAATTAACACTAAAGAAGCGGATGAAGCTGCAAGTTTTTCCTCCATTTTTTTTCCTTTTCCTCAATGTTTTGGAGATAAAATGGCTTCCTGTTTTCCTGCTGTCTTGATGCCAGAGTTATGTTTTATCCTCCTCACCCTTCTCCATGCTGACCTTGGTTGCAACTTATAGCAACCTGCTTCGCTCATCAAAATCAAAGCTTTATCTATGGACTAACAGGTAAGGCTGATGGTTAATAATTATGACATGCTGTTGTGAAATGTGCTGGTTTTTGGCTATAGTTTGAGTAATGTTAAACATGTAGCCTAAGATGAATGGCCTCTACAAGCCATGTGTGTTTTGTGCCGGTGGTGCACAGATCATTGTATTGTCTGGGGTTTTGGGAATAACACATAGTTCTCTGAATGTTTCCTACAATTTGTTGTAATCGTCAGGCTCAATCGATTCTCAGTGAATGTTTTCCATTCTAGACTCTTGTGGTGCCAAAACTATGTTTGTGAGACTTGATGTTGGCTTTACAAGGCCACTAATGTTTACCAGCTAAAGCAGGCTGCGGTGCTTTACAGAAATGAATGTATAAAGGTCAAAAGAGTTGAAAAAAGATGTTGGTAACTTTAGCTTTCTCTGAACAGCTTTCTGTTTTTGCTTTTATGAAGTATTCTTCTTACTTTATTTTTGATAATATTAGATATTTAGGCCTGTGCATCTTAACTGGATTTTGTGTTGACTCTTTTGCAGTGTTTTCGATTGTTTGTCTTTGCCAGGTCTCTAGTGAAAAAGATTTTAACCTCACAAATGAGACTTTTATGTGGTTAAATAAAGAAAAATTAATGAAAGTGCTCACTCACCTCTAAAACAAAGACGACTTGATTTTTGGTCTTTTCAGCCTGTCTTTTGTTTGATCATTCTCTGTGTGAAGATTTCCCATCAGTGCCCATATCGACACCAGACTTTAATTTAGGCAGACAGAGCAACTTTAGAGGGTCTCATTTAGAGAGTATTGGACACGCTTCACAGTTTCAGCCCTACTGTGTGATTCAGACACGAGGCTGGTGAGCTCAGTAGAAGCATAGATCAGCTTTAACTACAGTACATGGGATAAACTCACGAGAGTTGATCAATTTGCCTATGAAAAGCGTTTTTTTTTTGTCCACCTGCCTTTTTCAGCCACAAGGGGTTCCCCTGTCACCAATCTTAATTAACCATGATGCATTTCTTCTGATTTGCCATGGATGCAACACAGAGAAAGAGATTTTGAGGATACATTTTTGCTTTTTAGTGGGAACTGGGGGGATCCAGGCAAGAATGGGCACACCTTAGTGAGGCAAATACAGTTGTTTGGATGTCTGTGTTGTGCGCTCATATGCATTGTGTACAATCATCCTAACACACACAGATATATGCACATACACACACATGGTTAGATACAGGCCTTTTTTCATTGGCATCATTAATGCAGTAGCTTGTGTTTCTCCTGGCTGGGAATCAATACAGCTTTAGACACATGCAGCGCTTACGTTGGATGGTCTATAAATAACTCAGTTTGAGGTTTAGCCCATGACTGGATGGGATGATGGATGGCTGAGGGGGTGACATTTTTCGATAGTGGAAGTGATATGAAAAGCTTTAAAAGACCAACTCTCCAGGGTGTCTTGGAAAGGTTGAGCGCTTTGGCCAGAAAGTGCATTATTTTACATGCCTTCAGGAGCTGCCAAACTGTTCCACTTCTTCCTTCCTTATTTGTGCTCCTTTAAAATGAACTGGACCTGACTTCAGATCAGCTGGAGAGCCAACACATCATTACCTGGAAAAGCTTCTCTTCTCGACACAAAACGGCGAAATGAGCCCCTCCTGCCACTCATTTGAAGTTGTCAAAGTTTCCCTAAGCAACATTGATTGACTTCTAACTGACTTTGCACCAGGCTTGTTATCAGCTGGGATGTGCTGACTCCAGCTCACATCCCTCGTGTAACAACTCAGCCCTCTCCACTTCTGCATTAGCACTTTAAAGCACATCTGTTGGCTGCCAGGGCAATTACTGCCACAGATACGATGATTTCACATGAAGATTTTTCCCAATCATAGATGGAAAATGAGGCTGGAATTTTAAAATGAAGGAACTAATGACGGAGTTGGAAAAATGTGTATAATTGGGGAAAAAACTCTGAAGATTTTAGAGAAGGAATATATCAGTCAATATGAAATTTACGTGCTGCTTTCCTCAACATTGTACTTTATTTGTGCTGACCCACATTTCCTGTTGGTTTGCCTCGGAGGACTTGGCTTTGTTTTCAGGGTTGCAGCTCTCCGTCTGGCCATTTCAAACAAAAAAGGCATTTTCTAAACAAAGCCATATGCTGCTGTAGAGTCTTTCTCCATCATTCTGAAACACACATACAAGTACTCTGACTTCAGCAGCACTCACATTAAAGAGACACAGTGGAAAATGGTAATTTTGACAGAACTTATTAGTTCTGAGATGCAGTGTCTGTCTTTTTATCAAAGATTTCATGAAATATACAACACAAACAATCAAAACAACTATTTAGTGTCAAAGATCCAGTCAGAATATATCATTGACAGTTTGACTTCTAGAATAATTCTCATTTATTACAACTGACCTTTTGGAGTTTTGTCCATCCTTTCTATCACAAATCAGTTAATTGCTCTGAGATCTGAGAACACTACAACATTACTGCAACATAGTCCCATGAAGCAAGAATCACAAGCAGTCAGATGGTCAGACAGGTTGAAAACAAACCCTCAGGTTAGGGGTTGTTACCCAAACTGTCCATTTTAAACATCCATCACAGTTTACAGACTGACTTGCTAGTTCAACGTTGATGCTTCTTCCATACTTATTATTTTTGTAGCTCTGTTATGTTAGGTTGATCACACCAAAGTAATTGCTGGGTTTTCAGATTGTGGCTGTCACTTAATTTGAAGGTACAAAACAGAAGTGAGCGCACCCCCAACAGGAAAACTGTGAGTGTTAATAACTACATAAAAGAAAAACTACTTGGGTTTTATTTTTACTGCTCTAGTTATGTTAACATTGTGAAAACGCATACTTTCTGTGAATAATATTGGAACAGGGGAATAAACATGGACAACGATAACAACTACGAGTCACTTATCAGCAGAGGGAAAAGGTCAAGTCACCACTTTGTGAACTCTCCTGCCGACTCTGCTACCTAGTACGAGGTTTTCAAATGTGAACATTGGAGTAAACATTGGGTGGAGGAGGCGATAAACACCTGCTACGATCCTGACTACATAGACAAGTAAGACCATCTCTGCTATCCCGTTCCTGCCCACCTCATCTGGAGTTATTGTCAGTCAAATTCAGACCACACTTTCTACCAAGGGAATGTACATGGCTCATTATCACAACGATCTACATCCCACCACAGGGGAGTCAGAGGCTGCTACAGTTTGCCTACCTTCCCATCTGATCAACGAAAGCTATAGCACACATCCTCCACCGTCTCACCTGGACAAGGAAGGGAGCTATGTGAGATTACTGTTCATTGAGTACAGTTTAGCGTTTAACACCGTAGTTCCCTAAAGGCTCGTCTCAAAGCTCAAGGACCTGGGATTGAACACCTCACTGCGCATGTGGATCCTTGACTTCCTGACAGGCAGACCCCAGCCTCATCCTTTCGACCGGAGCACTACGGGGCTGCATGTTGAGCCACCTGTTGTACTCCCTGTACACACTCGACTGTGTAGCCACTTTCAAATCCAACACCATCATCAAGTTTGCTGACGACAACTGTGGTGGGCCTAATATTCATTATCACAGATAAAAATGGTGGGATTACATTTCCCCGTGATTGTAACTTTATATTATTACATGTGACAAACTTGATTAATTGACTTAATTGGAAAAGAAAATGTTGTTGTGGTGCTGTTTTCCTCTGCTATAGGGAATTATTAGCAACTTTTCATTGGCTCACTTTCATTTTTCCGATGTCCTCTGCTATACTTATTCGCTGGAGCATACTTTAAGTCCGATGTTCAGGCCTTGGCCGTCTGCAGAAATATTGAACTTAAATGTTGGTTTTGCCCAGACACTAGACATCTGTTGGTTCTCAAAAAATGTCTTTCAAAACATTGAACATTTTTCAGATTTTTCTCCTCCTTTGATGGGACTAAATGTGTCGATGCCGTTTTGTTCCTGCATTCATTGTTCTGTGTTTACTCAGCTGTCCAGTGTGGCTTGCTGCCGGCTGACTGATGACACTCCGTTAAAGTAGTTTCTCCACCCTTATCACCACATAATGGCAGCATATCAGCACAGCTTTGGAGTGCAAGTGAGTATCACATAAATGTCCCTCCCTCTGCTCACTGCCCAGTCATGGTGTAATCTCTCATTGTGAAAAGTCACCATCTCTGAGCACATTTACATGAGTCACACACAGGTTTATATTTCAGATCTAAAATGACTGAAATCTGATTTTTGCCCCACCAAAAGCACATGTATGTTTTTTTGTGAAAAAGACTTAAATTGGATGGGAGAATCTAATCATTAAAATTGACTGGACACATTCTGTGACCTGAACAGAGATGAACAGGACTTCTAAGCCCAGATCCTAAATTAGAAACTGTTCTCACATCCCAGGATACATTAATATTAAACTTACCCTGCTTATGAAGAGACCCATAAGCTGTAACTCCACGCTCTATTCTGGATCTGGAGCAGAGTTGAGTTGTTAGTAATTGCATATGCTAATAGAGAAATAGGCACTTTTTAATTGGCACTATTCATGAATTACAATATGGATTTGTGTGAGGTTAACTTCTGTTTACCACCCTTTTTTAACAGGCAGAATATAATGAAATATGTTACATGAAGTGTAATGTGTGTGTGTGTGTGTGTGTGTGTAATCTGCCTGTACCGTAAAATCAAGTGTTTACAGTATGTGTGAAAAGCCACTGTATACTACTTACCCAGTATCAGACACCAGCCAGACATAGTTAGCAACTTGCTGGTGTTTTGCGAGGTAGCTGAGACACATTATAAATAAGACTCATCTTTGTCCCAAGCAGCCACAGAGACAGATTGCTTAGTTACAATTAGTTACAAGTTAAAATAAACAGGAAAAAACAAAATGAACAAACATGACATTATTATAATAATAATAAAAGGACAAAGATTCCCATAAGTTGAATTATTGAAATTAATATCAAAGTCAATATGTCACTGCTTTCAGTAGTTTTCTTTTTAAGTTTTTTACAAAAACATTGATGGAAGAGCTAACATTACAAAATGGCTTGGAACAAGGGTTGTTGATGCGTTGCTTGGTTTGCTTGGCAACAGTAAAGTAACAAAAGAGCTCTGCCTATATACACGTCACAGATCTGGGTGTCATTGAAAACTTGGCAGCGAGGCCGGCTTTGCATCGTAATTGCAAACAAGCCTCCTGAGTCTTCAGAGCACCAGAGGAGACAGCTGCCAATTCAGACTGCCTCGCCTCTCTGCTGTGATGGATGAGCCTGCCTCAGTCTCTCACCTTGCTCATGTAATTGAGGCTTCAGTTGTTGTCACACCACGTGGCTGCAACCGTAAATGAAAAGGCAAAGAACTCCGCCCCGAACTTAAAGGCAGCACCAGTGAAAACTGAAATTTTGGCTTGATCGATTTTTGGTCTCGACTGTTTAGTGGAGCAAGTTAGTTATCTTGTTGAAAAATGTGTTCACTCAACATGATTTAGCCATCTCTAGCACACAATTGATGTATGTTAAGCCACCAAAATCCCCAGAGTGCACAGGAAGTAGGTATCAGAAAAATGTGGTTACAGTGGAGTTTTTATAGCTAATTAAATTTGTTTGATGCTTTCTGAACAGAATGATGTAAATGAATGCCCTCCAAAAAGTATGATGGGTTTGTCAGTCAGTCCACTGTTTTGGTCCAGATGGAAATATCTCAGGAGCTATTAAATAGATTGTCATGACATTTTGTAAAGATATTCATGGCTCCCAGAGGATGAATCTTACTCACTAAGGTGTTCCCCTTCGAGGGAACTCGAACTGCGTCGGTGACGACACTATGGGAATGCCTCTGGGCGTGGCAGGGCTGAATCATGAATGAAACTACTCCGATCCTATTGGTGTTGCTAGAACGGCAGCGTGTGATGGCGTAACTGGAGGCATATATAAGCACGCCGGCACACAGGACACATCAGCTTTTTTCTATTCACGGCTGAGGCCTTTTCCCGGTCCTTGTCTGCTGACTCCGCCTCCCCCTTCCCTGTTTGCGAGCCCGTTTCTCGGCTTGTCCCACCCGAGGTATGAGTCTGGAGAGGCTCGCACAGTCTGATTCTGAGGAGTTAGACGTGCTTAGCATCATGGAGGATGACTTCCGGGAGCTGGGTCGACGTTATCAGTCTGCGCCCAGCTATAATGAACTTAAGGCGGGCTGGCAGTAAACTAAATGAGCGTTTTCTGCGGCATCGCGCGCCGCCCCCGCGCCGGTCCTTGCCATTCTTTCCTGATTTGCACAATTAGTTGTGTAAATCATGGAATAAACCCTTCTCTGCACGGCTGACTATTTCCCCTCTGCTGGATTACAGCAATGTGACAGAGATTAAGCAGCGCGGCTACGGAGCGATGCCTCGGGTTGAGGAGGCATTAGTGAGCTACCTTTCTCCCACCCTAGCGTCATCCCTCAAGCCGCCAGTCTGGGTCCAAGACGGCCACGGCTGAAGAGAGACGAGCTCAGTCCTCGTCTAGCTCAAAGAAACAAAGCGTCGCTTCCCGTGGTCCCCCTCAACAAACCTGGGACGCGAGGCTGCGCTCTCACCCACAGCCCCACGAGAAGACGGATCTGAGGACCATCATTCAGTCTCGGCGGGCCCGAGGAAAGAGGTCCTGAGGTTTCGAGTAGGGGGGCCTGTCAGGGAGTCCGGGTTCTACAGCCAGTACTTCATAGTTCCCAAAAAGGATGGAGGGTTGCGTCCAATTTTAGATCTGCGGTCCCTGAAGCAATCCCTGAGGAGATTCAGGTTCAAGATGCTCGCCATCATCAGTCACATCCAATCCGAGCATTGGTTTGTCACGATAGATCTGCGAGACGCATATTTCCTCATCTCCATCTGTCCCTCTCACAGGAAGATCCTGAGGTTCGCCTTCGGGGGTGCGGTGTACCAGTATCGGGTTCTTCTGTTCAGCCTAGCACTCTCCCCTCGCATGTTCACCAAGTGCATGGATGCAGCTCTGGCCCCGAGGAGGCTCCAGGGCATCCACATACTGAACTACATCGACAACTGGCTCATTCTGGCTCAGTCTCGAGAGTTAGCGGTTCCGCATCGAGATGTTGTCTTCGCCCACCTTCAGTGTTTGGGGCTGCGGCTCAACGCGAAGTAGAGCGTGCTGACGCCCGCCTAACGGACTACGTTCCTAGGGGTGGTGTGGGACTCGACGACGCAGGCCCACCGGTCTCCTGCACGGGTCGGGTCCATTTTGTCCTCAGTAACCAGAGTAAAGCTAGGCCGCACCATCACTGTGAAACACTTTCAGAGGGTGTTGGGTCTCATGGCGGCAGCGTCCAGCGTAATCCCGTCTGGCCTGCTGCACATGAGAGCCCTGCAGTGGTGGTTAAAATCCACCACCACCGAAATCTGCTCCGTCTGATATGGGTTACGAGCAGGTGCCTTCGTTCCCTGTCAGTATGGAGGATACCTTGATTCCTGTCCCAGGGTCCCGTGTTGGGAGCGTTATGTCGCCGAATAATTCGACAGACGCCTCACTCACGGGGTGGGGCGTGGTCATGGACGGCCTCTTTGCGAGAGGCTCCTGGTAGGAGCATCATTTCTCTTGGCACATAAATTGCCTGGAAATGTTGGCCGTTTTCAGAGCTCTGGGGAGTTTTCTGCCCGCTCTCCGCGGTTGCCACGTCCTTGTCAGGACTGACAATACAGCAGTGGTGGCCTATTTGAATCACCAGGGGGGTCTGCGCTCGCGCCCGTTATGCAAACTGGCACATCAGATCCTCCTGTGGTCCCAGCAGAGACTGCTGTCTCTCAGATCCCTGGGACCCAGAATCAGGGAGCAGACCTGCTGTCGAGACAGGGGCTGAGGCCCGGGGAATGCAGACTCCACCATGAGGTGGTGGAGTTATTGTGCGAAAGGTTTGGCCCCACAGACGTGGACCTGTTTGCGTCTCGAGAGATTACGCACTGTCCGCTGTGGTTCTCCCACTCAGAACCACAGCTCAGAACCACTCCCTCGTGCCATGGTGTAGACGTGGCCGAGGCAGCGTCTGTATGGTTTTCCCCCATTTGCTCTGCTCCCGGGGGTTCTGGAGCGGGTCCATCAGGACGGGGTCAAGCTACTGCTCGTAGCACCGTTTTGGCTGACCCGAGTGTGGTTCTTGGACATAATATCGCTCCTGGAGGGCCCGCCCTGGTTGTCCCAGACGGAGGACCGGGTCTTTCACCCGCGCCCCGTCCTGTGGCAGCTGTGGGTCTGGCCCCTGAGGGGGCGCAGTTCCTGAGTGAGGCCTGACGGCAGGAGCACTCGAGACGCTACTCAGCTCCAGAGCCCCGTCCACGAGAAGGATGTACCACCTGAAGTGGAGAATGGATGGTGGACCCTGGTGTGGAGAACGGGCGGTGGACCCAGTTACCTGCCCGGTGATTATGGTACTGGAGTTCCTCCAGGACCGTTTCTCTGCTGGCCTTTCCCCGTCCACGCTCAAGATGTATGTGGCTGCCATTGCAGCGTTCCACGCCCCTCTGCGGGATGGGCCTCTGGGGAGGCTTCCACTGGTCGTGCGCTTCCTCTGTGGAGCCCGGAGGATGAGACCTGTGAGTCGTTCCAGGGTTCCCACTTGGGACCTGGCAGTGGTTCTCGAAGCGTTGGCTGGGGCCCCCTTCGAACCCCTGGAGTCAGCTGAGGCCAAGCACCTGACCCTTAAGATGGCCTTTCTCCTCGCTATCACCTCTCTGAGGAGGGTGGGGGATCTCCAGGCACTTTCGGTTTCTCCTCGATGCCTGGAGTTTGCCCCGGAGAGCCATCCTGCACCTCTGTCCAGGCTATGTCCCTACGGTTCCGTCCAGGTTGGCAGGGTACACGGTGCTGCAGGCGTTTCATCCCCCACCTCATGTGACGGCGGAGGACAGGAGACTTCATCTACTCTTCATCTACCCTGTCAGAGCGCTGAGTATTTACACTCAAGCAGACCAGTTGCTGGTGTGTTTCGGGTTCCCCAAGGCTGGGCTCCCCGCTTCTAAAAACACGATCAGCAACTGGATCGTTCAGACTATTTCCCTGGCCTATCAGGTGCGCGGTTTGCCTTTACCTATGGCCGTGAGGGCGCACTCTACGAGAGGCATGGCGGCCTCTAGGGCCCTCCTCTCAGGGGCATCGCTCCAGGATTGTGTGAGGCAGCTGGCTGGGCCACTCCTCACACTTTCATCCGGTTTTACAGTCTGGACCTTCCTTCTGCACCCGGCACCCGTGCGCTCTCCTCTTAGTCGTGCCTACGGGGGTACTGCACGCTGAGGGCAGGCGGGGGTAGAATTCTAACAAGCTAACCTAAGATGAACAAAGTAAACATTGAAAATAAACGTATTATCATTTTCACTGTGAGCACATTAGTATTGTGACATTAGCATTTAGCTTAAAACAACGCTATGTTTAATAGAGCCAGTAGTATGGCTGTAGAAAGTTACAGCCTGTCTACACTGGAAGTATTTCAGCCTCGTTTGTCATTAATCTTTCTCAAGCACAATTTTCAACAATCCAGCTGTGTCTACACAGGCCATCTCAAAGCTTGTGTTTCACTTACACTATATATGTGCAACTGCGACCTAGAGCATACTTTTGTACATCTATTTTCTTCTGTTTAATGCACGGAGCTACAGTGATAATGTATCAGGCATGAGTTCTGACAAAATGCGGGTGACCTACACTCAATGCAGTCCCTGAATGCATCCTTTGTAGAACAACAGATGAATGAAGCTGCTGCTCTGGAAACGTGCTGTTTCGCAATGCAGGTCGTGTAGATGCGCTGTTAGTGTTAATGTTTTGTGTTTGTGCTATGTAAAATGTTTTTATTTTTTGAGTTTTACACATTGCTCCTTCCCATTCAGGTGTGCTATTATTATTATTTTTTTTTTACTTTCATGGAGAAATATTTATGCAGGTCATTGAAATTGCACTTTAACTGTATAAGGACTTCTCATAGGCTCATAATTTAAAACTGCGTGGTAGCTATGAATAATAACAAATAATAGTCTTTCTTAGTTAGTGCCAAAAGAACTAAGAGTTTCTGAGTGGGATTAACTACATCACTCACCAAGCCAGTGAAACATCTCACCACTGTCAAATGATCCATCCTCTCTTCGTCTTATATCTGTGGATTGTCATCAGAACCAACATGCTGTGCAGCACTTATGGGTTTTAAAATGGATCTTTGATGATAACGACCCATCAAGCCAATCAATGTAATGTTTTTGAATGTAACAGTGCGGTGCCAGTATGGATCATCCAAAAAGTAATCAACATTTTCAAGTGGTGTTGGCCTGATCTTAGCTTGACTTTAATCTACTGAGGCAAAAGTATCCGCAAAGCTTTTGCCAAAAATCTGATCTTCATAAATAGAGCTGATGGGTGATAATGTTCAGTCTTCTATGGGCTGTTCGGTACGGAGACTGCCAGAACATAATACAACATAAAATTACACCAAATCTAAGTGCTACAGTCATATTTTGCCCTCAGTATCTATCCATCTGCTTGCTAATGCATTCAGCATGAGCTAAGATATCCATGTTTGCTGCAGTGTATATCATTAAGCTGAGTGTATTTTGATTCAAATGAAGTTTGAAGGCTCAAAGTATTTCTGCCCGGGTCGAACACATCTCGCCTGATAGCTGCATGCTTAATATTTAATATATAACACAGCCAAGTGATCTGTGAACACAAACTGTAATATATATGAGCAAACACGCAGGGAGGAACAGAGCGGATACAGTGGAGCTGCTCTGTGAAGCAGAGGACATTTGGCTGGATAAGGAGCGGAGGACCCCTTGAAACCAAGACTCCACATCTGTCCCTGCCTCCATTCCCTTCAGATTGGTTTGCGGGGTGGGTGGAGATGACTGGACATGAAGTGTTCATGTTAAAGTATGTGACAGTAGAGCACTGAGAAACCATTCATGCTTAAGCCTGTGTCAGCCTCTCTGTATTGGTGGCCAGTTTTGGTTTTTGAAGCCCTGAAGAGAACTGAATATATGAATTTTCAGTCCTGCAAAATGCATTGCCAAATAGAAGTGTGATTTAAGATTGACGCATTAACCAGTGCACATTTTGAAGGATAAATATTTACTTTACTGCTAACAAGTCATGGTGAATCATCTTGTTTAAACCCTCTTACAAACATTGCTCTGTCGACTGGCAAACAGACGGTGTCATAATGGAGAGGACTGTCCAGACTGGCTTTTCCAAAAAGAGGTGTGGAGTCATAAAGAGTGAATGTGGCACCCCATATATGAATATTCTGCCAAAGAGATGTATTAACGCAGAATATATGATAATTAAAAATGTTCAATTAACATTACCATGGTGTATGGATGTGCTGTTATTTTGGAGGGCAGTGATTCATATAATAACCACATATGCAATTAATTTGGTCTCTAATTGTTTTTTACTAAAATGATTACACTGATTCCATTAAATTAATCAACTCTCCAAAATAAAATATAAGGAAGTACTTAGTCATTGTCAAATCTGTTTTGTTTTTTTTTGTTTAAAACAGAGAAAAAAGGAAGAAATAGAAAACATTTGTTTCCTGTCCAGCCATTATCAAATTAAGTCAAAGCAACATACAGCCATGATTTGTACACCACATTGTTCTATTCATAGCAGCCATGAGCTGTGCTCTGTGGTAACTAAAATGCTCTGATTCAAGCTACGTTTGTCAATTCAGTGTTTTTATATAACCCAAAATCTCAATCACAATGTTGCCTCAGTGGATTTTATCATATGTATGACACACACTCCCATCTATCCTTAGACACTTAATTCTGATGAGGGAAAAACTCCCCCAAAATGATGTTGAAAAGGTGTAAATGCATCCATCTCTCCCAGACATATACCTAGTCTCTGCCCCTGTGATAATAGCAGCTAAAGCCACACTAAAATGATATAAAGAGGCCCTAAGGGGAATTATCACCTGCAGCTCCCCTCTACTTTACGGAGCTTTATGGAGTGAAACTTTATGGAGTTTCAGCTTATTGTTTAGCTGTCCGGCCACAACTTTACTGTTTTGTTTCACTCTCACTACTGTCATAGCGTCACTATCTTCTCAGCAACAAACGGCAGACAGATACAGTTAGTGGCTAACTGGTGAATATAGTGGAGCATTTAGCAGTTTAAGAGCAATGTATTTCCCTCAGGAGTTGGTAGAGACCAAAAACAGAGCTAAAAGATTTTGAAAGAGTGAATATTGGACCAACATTTGCTAGGTGGCCAGAAACGCGAGTAAATAAGCAGCTGTTTGCTAAGAAGTTTGTCATATTACCTTAAAATGTGATAATATTTAAATGTTGTGTTCTTTACTGGCCACAAAGTTGGTTCTTGCACGCTTAACTCTTGCTTCTCAGTTAAGGTGAGGGATTGATTGTGGTTATGGTTAAAAGAAGCTGACATTAACTGAAGGACATGATTTCAGTGAGAGAATCATGTACTTACATTAATTAAATGCGGTTATTTTCATATTCCAGTCAAGACAGACATCTGTAAAGTGTGTGTCGCGTCCCTTAATGTTGTTCCTAAATGTTCCCCTTTAATACATAGTGTGTAGAAAGCAGAATGCATGGGCCATATGCCACACTTCATAGGCTCTATTTAGTAGCTGTTGTCATGGAGGATCAAAGCATTCGCTATTGCGCTCTCTTCCAGTGAGATTTCAGTGCTGTGCAACTCTCATCTCAGCTAAGGGATTAGGCCAGCCTTGAATTTAAAGGGGTGGGGATGAATTTGAGCCTACAGGGGGTGGCATGTTTCTATTTATGGCATGAGCTGCATAAACTCAAGCTTGGTGTCTTGCAGGCATTCACTGGAGCCTTGGCCCTGTTTTGAAAGACATACTGCGGTACAATTATGCATTGGCATAAAATGAGCTACATGCATCCCCAACCTGTTTGTTTCATTTATTCAGCATTATGAAGAAAAAAGGAATCATTTTCCAAGAATACTGATATGGGCTTTTACATACTAAGCATTTTTTCATCAGATTGCCCAAACTGGTTTTCAGTTTATGAGAGCGTATCTGGAATGCATTGATGGAACAAGAAGAGGTTTCTTTTCCATGCGTATCCATGCCTAAACCTTTATAATTAATGGGAACCATGCTGCATTTGTGTCTTTGACTGTTGTCTTGTGTGAAAGGCAGGTGTCACTGAGAGCATCCGGGCCTGGTGTCACATCCACCAATCACACCAGGGCTAAACTCGACCAATTTCACACCAGATGTGCACCGCACAGGGGAGGGGGAACGGGGAACAGTGGGGGGGGGGGGGGGTGGCAGATGAAAGGGAGACATACAGAATCTGAACAGAGCTGTTTTGACAGGAGTGGCATGTTGCCAATTTTCTATTAATAGTTGAATATTTCTAGTTGAGTGAATAACTGATGCTCTATCTCCCTTTCAATTGGTTCCCAACTGGTTGCTGCTGTCTACTCTTCTATTGGCTTCAACACTGCCATAAAGTCAAATTTTCCAGATTTTCCCTCAAAACATAATCCATGCCAAAGAGCCACTGAAGCAATATTTAAATTTCCCTCAAGCTTCACTCCACCAGAACAGACACAAATATTAATATTAATAATATTGATGTATACTTGTATGAAAACTGATTACAACATATGGCCTATTTGAGTCACTTCAGGTGAAGGGCTTCACAAAAACATGGATAGAACTGCTGTATTATCTACATCCTATCAGATGTGGTCATATCGAAGTAGGTGAACAAGTTCTGAAAGTTCTGAAACATTATTGGATTACCAACTAGTTAAAGAGACCCTCGCGACCCTGTATGCAGGATAAGCGTTTGATGATGGATGGAATTTTATATTAGATCCACAGGTTAGGGTTTACCTTCTGTAAACTGATGTAAGTTAGGTACAGCACTGGAACTCAGCCTGGAAGCAGCTGTGTGTGCTGCACTGATTAGGCGCTACCTCCATGGTGAAATAAGTGACCACATCATATTTTAAGAATTACTTTGAAACATGATTTATTTACCAATTTCATCTCAAGTTGTTTTTACATTTCTGTATGAACACAAGACAAATGAGATACCGATGAGTTACTGACATTTAGAGATGTTGGGAGGTTTGGATTTTTCTGTGGCTATTGGCATGTCATGTCTGTTACTTCCTCCTCTGCTACCATCATATGGCCACTAGCATAGGTGTCATTTACTCTGGGGATGCTGAGGATATGTCCCCACCACCTTTTTAAAGCATAATTTGTTAAACATTCTGAAATATAGCTCGCAGTTTAATAACAAATGAAAATGCCATTTGAAAGGCTTATTTGCACACTAAAAAAATGGTAAAATTAAACTATAGAAGAAACAAATGTGCATTGTCCAAAATCGTGCATGCACCAATCAGTAACTTTAACATTTTCTTGACACAGTTTCTTTTTGGCCAAGGAAACACTAAATCATGCCTACATATGTGTTGCCTCAGCAGGGATGATATTATATGAGAAAAGTTGATCTACAAGAGAAACACATCTGAAAGTAACACAGAATGCCTGAGAGCTACACTGATTTATATTATCTTGCATTTATATGTATTAAAGTGTCATGTGCTATCTGAAATACCCATGGCACTGTGTAAATTTAACCAGCGCCATTGAAAAAACTTATAAGCTGTTGGCTGTTCACTTTCTCTGTTGAGTACATTTATTTTTTAAGACTGTTGTTCGCTAGACAATACTGTCAGCCCTGTTAAATGGACAGTTAACGTGAATTACAGATTCATCTAGCTAAGCAAACAAGCTAGCTCCACAATCGTCTAAATATGATATCACTTCAGGGCACTTCCTGGTTGCAAAAACTCAACATGGCGGCGCCCTATCAGCCAAATTCGAGGCTTCAAAACGTCAGTCCACAAACCAGCGGGTGACGTCACGATGACCGCGTCCACTTCTTTTATGCAGTCTACGGTCCTGATTCCAGCTCTCTATCATTCAAAAGTTCTGTACCCTGGACTGTTTTCTGTAACAGAAGTTGTTTATTCTATAATATGTCCCCGTTATGACTGTATGTTTCAAGTGATCCCAGTTTAGAACAAGTGACTGTTATAAAATGAATACTGCATGTCACAATGGAGAATAATGATTCTGAAGTCTCCAGTGATGAGGTATCTGAGAAATGAGAGGAACTGAAGACTACACTCTGACACTTCTCTCTTTTACAGCGTTATGCAGTCGTGCCATTTATATTCAAGTGTTGCCTCTAGTGGAGAATGCAAACAGCTTTCTTAGGTCTGAGAGAAGTCAAACAGATACTTCTCTGCTGAGGCAGAGGAAAACATATTTACCTGTGAAAACACACAAGCCTTGCCTAGTTGTCATACAGATACAGGTAATCGCACACATTTAATTCTGTTTCTTATATCATCTGCAGTCCCTCACAGATATTGTTGTACATGTGTCAAAGGGAGTGTGTAAAAAAACAAACAAACAAAAAATACATAAATAAATGGCTGCATGAATAGAAATATCCCTGGCCATTGTTTTCTTCCATCAGTCTTTCAATTCATGCAGTCGCCTGTCCTCCACTTAATAAGTAAGCACTTAATAAAATGCTAATTAATATTTAATTGTCTCATTGTACATTATTTAAACCATAATTAGTCAGGTAGGCATTTCTCATTGATTTATTGTTAATTAACCCTGTTGATTTAGAGTTGGTTGTTTAATTATTCACCTTAACAACACTAAAACCCGGCTCAGAGAGCTGAAGCAGTAGTGGACAAAGTACCAATACTGGTAAAATACTCCATTTGTACAGATTATTATTACTCATGCATTCATTTTTAGCATCAATTTTTCTTTCATTAGTTGAGGTGCAACTATTTTTTATATTGGGCTGCATCCAATGCTTATTTATTAATCTATTTATTCTATATTATAATCATAATTAGACTGTGTGGACTAGTCTAATTGTAGGGAAGTAAAAAGTAGAGAGTGTTACGAAATAGATACTCAAGTATAGTACAGATGCTTCAAATTTGTACTTGTAAGTACATTACTTGAGTAAATGTACTTACTTACATTCCATCACTGACCATGAGCACATTTACTAACAAACACATAAACAGGCTAAAAGTGGTACAGTCATTAAAAATGAATTGAAAGCATTGATTATGTCCAAGTCATTCCATGCTAGTATTTAACAATCATCTTTAAATTCACACTTATCCCCTCTGTGATGCAACACTAAATAAGCATAATCACATTGGTTATAAAGCAATTAATTAGGCTAATTAATTCAAATCTGACTGGTGAAAGGGTTACTCTAACTGGCATACATAAAGACAGCCCACGCAGTCCTCTCCATCTACAAATGATAAGTAACCATACTGTGGATTTGTTGGTCTTCTCTTTCGCAGCAGTGTATAAGGTCTATCTGTTTGTCCTTAGCAGGAACTCTCATGTTTGCTGCCACATTGCTCCAACATCAACATCTGTATTTTTACCTTAAAAACAATTGAATATCTAAGATTGGATGGTTATAGAGACCGTATTGTTTTAAAGTGCCTTTGATAAAGACATTTAACCTGCCTTGTCTTATTCAGAGTGTTTAATAATTAGAAAGTAAAATTGGGCTGGCCTAATTGAAATACACTTTCCCTTAAGAAATTCAATATTTATGTTTTTATATATTGAAGCTGCAATATTTTTATATTAATAATGGATTGACCATAATGTTACAGACAGAAATAATTTGTTGATCACAACAACAAATTATTTCTGTCTGTAACATTATGTTTTAAAATGACGCATATCTGAAAAGTGTTTCAATCTTCCCGGCTCTCCCCTACAACTGGATTTAGGGTGGGTTCAAGCACAATACACAGTGGAGTATTTTAACAACTAAAAAAACAGTATTTTTCTCAGGAGTTGGTGGAGACCAAAACAGAGCCAAAAGAAGAGCAAATACTCCATTTATATTGATTGCAGGGCCAGACACATGAATGCTTCTATTACTTTGTGTCTGCTGGAGGTGTAAATATGTAATTGTTAGCTAATGATTCATATAACAACTTGAGGTGATAACATGTTCGTGTCCAAAACGGTTTTTAATTCTATTTCAAAGAACCTGTTGTCCAAATTTTAAACAGTGGTAATGAATTGAGTACTGTACATGTTAAATGATTTATAGTCCAGTTCTGTAAGAACAATCATTTTGCTGAGGCTAAGACGTAGGTATATTACATTTTACAACTTATAAGTTTGGGTGATTTTACAACTCACCGTGTTGACCTTGAGTCTAGCAGACTTTGGGTAAAAACCAAAAGAAAACTCAAACTGAAGTAAAGCACTTGGTCACTTCATTTTCGCTGAAATGAGGGCTACTGTGGACAAGTGTTTGTCCAGTGCCTCAATCTGCAATGTCAGACTAATATATGGCTCTACTAAAAGTCAAGGTAGGATGAATAAGCTGATCAGTTCTGAAGGGCATTTTGAAGCTTCGGCTTTTGTATCACTATCAGAGAGAATGTTAGGAATTTGTGCCTGATGGAGTGGATGGTGTGTTGGCAGTGGACCTGATGAGTGTCCTACCCTTCACTAGCAGTGTAATAATTTAGTAAATTACAACAGATCGGTCAAGCGTTTGCCCCTGAGCCAGAGAACAGTGCTATGAGAAGATGAGGCACAGCCTTTTGGCTCAATGCCACATTTGAGTTGTTGCAGATTTTATTATTTCACACGCACACTTCACATCATTGTATATCCATCCTAAAAAACAGGCATATGTTGAGCCAAGGACCAGCTGGAGTATACACTGTATGTTGGTGGCAGGGTGGTCCAGTGGATAGCACTGTGGCCTTATAGAAAGAAGGGTTCAAACCCCAATTGACCCGACCTTTCTGTGTGGAGTTTGCATGTTCTCCCCGTGTTTGCGTGGGTTTCCTCCGGGTGCTCTGGTTTCCCCCACCATCAGAAACATTACGTTAGGTTCTCCAGTCAGTGCATTGACCAGACACTGATAAACATCTGGAGTTGGTCCCCGAGCGCTGCACAGTGTCTGCCCACTGCTCCCTTGAGGGATGGGTTAAATGCAAAGTACAATAAAGTAGCATCTTCTTCTTCTTCTGGTAGAACTGGGTGTCGTCTTCTCTAATAGAGCATTGGTGTAATGACAATGGGGTGACATGTGAATGTCTCTTCATCCTTTAATCAAAGTCCTGCACTCACAACTAAAGGCGAAAGTGAACTGCTTCGAATTGCGTCCCTCATTGAGAGAGAGACGAGATAAAGTGAATGGTACCCTGGTGTGCACTTTCCGTTTCTCTTTACCTGCAGAGAACTGACAGATCAGAGAAGGGAAACGGTATCTGAGAAACACCACCTTCAAAGTCTGATTTTCCGCCGTGTCTGAAAAAATTAGCTACACACAAGAGGAATTGCTGACTGGACCCTGATAGGCAAGCGTCAAAACTAAATGAACTGGTTCAATCATTTTGAACTGTGTGGTTTAGCTGTTGAGTGGTAGCTTCCTGGCTGATGTAATTAGGACTCTCCCTCGCTCCTTCTGTGAGAGTGTTAACACTGCTTGGTATGTGTCAGCAATGCTGCCCACACAGCAAGAAGAATGGTTTGGGAGGGGCAGGTTATACTATATCTAGATGACCTGTTCTGACACGGACTGCAGTCAATCAGTCATGTGTCACCGGGTGTGGGGGAAAAAATGTGGTGGATCTGGATGGCTTGTTTTGCTGGACCTTACTGTTGCATAGCTTAATGTTAAGTTGAGGCCTGTGACAAATGTTGATATTTATTCAGTCCTAACTCCAATCTATGGTTCCTATTGCACCCAAAGTTGTCTGAGGGGTGATTTGTCTTTAAATGGCATCTCCCCATGTTTTTTGCATTGTTTTACATGCATGTTTTACATACATCTTTTGTGCATTTGGGAACCACAATTGATATTAGTCTGTTAAACACAGTGAGATGCAATGCAGGATGTGATATTGGTCTTGACAACTATACCAGACCTCCCAAGATGTACAGAGTCACTCACTTCAGAAAGACATATGTTTACTCTTAAGTGACAAAGCCGTGGTAATTAGAGAGTGACAAAGTAATCACAGGGTCAAATGTTACACAAAGATGGGTGGCTAAGCCTATAGTGCCTCATTATTTGCTCAGCAATTAAACATAGAACTAGAGTTACAATATTAACCATTTGTTTGTAACCATCATTGTTTACACTTTAATTATAGAGCTGTCACAACTGTAGACTGGTAGATGGTAGTAGTAAACGTGAGGCCTGTGATTAGAAAAGCTTGTTCTTACATAAAGCATTTAATTTGAATTACTTTGCCAAAAAGTAGCCTGGGGCTCAGTTTATTTCCTATCAGCAACTGATATTAGTGCACACTGCTGCAGAAAATAACTTAAATAATTAATAAATAAAACACTAAAAATGTTCACTTTATAGGTTTCAAATTGCCTGCTTGCTGGGCATCCCTTAAAGGTTTAGTATGTAAGATTTAGTTGCATCTAGTGGTGAGGTTGTGAATTGCAACCAACTTTCCAGTCTACCATTCCCCCCTACCCTTTCAAAAAACGTAGGACAGCTATGGTGGCTGACATAGAACAAAAGGTGTCTCTTCTGAGACAGCAGAGTGTAGCCATTCAAGAAATTAGGTTTCTTTAAGTGTATTTATTAAGAAATTATATTTACCAATTTTTCAGTAAAACCATGTGTAACATTGTCAGTGTTTCTGCACCGCATTCCATTATAAACCACATAATAGATAAAGTTTATTCAAACATTGAAAAGGGAAACTCATTACTTCTATCTGTGATTATGGACCCTCGTCAAAACTGCCCGCCTGCAATAATATCTGGCCCACAGTCAGATTACGGTTCTTTGATAGCAGAAAAAATATAAATAAATAAATAAATACTTTGATAGTGGTGCTGAAATAGATCTCAGTCATGACAACAACTGTTACTCACATACTGTAATCACTTCCTCTTTAGTGGTTTTGCATACAAAATAAAAGCACGAGTAGCATGTTTATTGTAATGCTGTATTTGGAGTTGAACTGAGCTTTAACTTTGAAAAATTCTGAACGATAAAAAGAGTCTGTAGCCTGCTTGATACACCTCTGAAAGAGCCGTCAGAGAACGTGATTCCCCTAAATGTCCTCTGCCTGGAGATACTGGGGAAATGAAAAAGTGTCTGTAGGTTGATGGCTGCGGATCAAACACCGAAACACAAACAGTGCAGCACATGTCATGATCTGAGAAACATTTGCTGAAGGATCCATTTCTTGAAGAGAGAAAAAAGAAGTGGTTTCAAGGTGGGATCAAACACTCAACCCTTAGGTTGATAAAGTGCAGAACTTTACTGCACTTTATTCATCAACTGAGCTAACCAAAGAACATGTTGATTCTGTTCAATATTATGTATTTATATTTTCACCCCCATCTAATGGTTGAAAATGTTGCTCCGATGCAATGCCTATTTACCGACCCCTGCTGTATATTATTACTACTTCTTCTTCTTTGAACTTACGTATTCAAGGTTATGAGTAGGGATGGGGAAACCCGAAAATCAATAAGGTTTGATCGATACTGCTATCGAGACTTGCGGGTCCTATGATCTAACGTTATGTCTCGAACGTCAAATTTGATTTAATTTGAAATGCAATGGACAAGAAAATTATTAGGCTGCAGTCTCTGCCTGCTCTCTTTCGGCTCCTGCACACACACACATGCAGCGAGAGGCTGCACCGTCACGGTGGAATACAGTGAGGGTTAAGCTAAGTTAGCTCCAAACTATTGTAACGTTGATGACAGCTACGCTCGTTACTGTAAGTACGTGCAATAAAACCTTCGCAAGTAAAAGGACAATACTTTATCAATACACCTGTCTGTAAGGTAACGTTAAACATGTAGAAATGGTTAATTTAATCATCTCTGTCCTCAGTATCTCATCCTATATGTTTTATACAAGCACAGCTAACGCTAGCTTGGCATTAGCCAAATGTTAAAAACAAGCTAAATAGAAAGCTGTTTGTCTGGAGTGTCTGTTTGTCTTAAAAACTCAGCTGCTGGCTGAGACAAACCAGCCACTCCTCCTTCTACCTGGTAACGTTGCCTGCAGCCAGCGAGAGAGGAGGAGGGACTGATACAGACTGATGTTATTTTTTCTAAACGTCACTCACTACTTGTGATGTCAGATAAAGTTATTGAGTTACTTTGCGGTTGTAAACATTAATGTTGCTGCTCTAGAAACATTTAGCTGTATTTAAAATACTAAATAAAAAAAAACAGGCAGTTAATATGTAGCCTACACTTCAATATATGTTAATTTATCGCAAGTCATGTCATATCAATATATAACGTTATCGCACATTTAATATTTTCCTCATTCCATGCAGGCCTACCTCACGCCCGTTGGGTCTGGTCTTACCAAATAACCATCATTAAATAATAGTAAAGTATCGGTAGTGGTATCGACAAAGAATCGGATCATTAAGCAGTCACAATAAGGTTATGATTGTCTACACTGCCTGAATTCTACCAGAAGTAGAATAAAAAGAACGTAGTGACGAAACGCGCTCTCTAGTGCTGTTTGTCCGTTTTCAGCTACTGTAGAAACATAATGATGCAACGTGGTGACGTCCATGGAAGGGGAGACCTGCAGTTTTGTAGATATAAATGGCTCATTCTAATTTAATAAAAACATAATGGTTTATTATATAAGGTCTTTACACACCACTGAAAACATAGTTATGGATCTTTTATATTGCATTTCTGTCAATAGATCCTCAGAAATATTACACACTGGATCTTTAACACATCCATGGCTCACCCCTACCCCCCACTCAGGCGAAGGAGCACTAGAAATCTAAAGTACCCCTGGGTCCACAACCATGACCCAAGCTGCAGTCTAACAGCACATTTTTTCCACTTGTATCCTGAAAAGTGCCATTACTCAAAATTAGTTGAATGGGCAAACGCAAATAGTTAAAATTGCATTTGAATAATTAAATAAAGCAAAATTATTTTTCTGTGCATTCGGAATCCGCTGCCTGTCTGCTGTTGTTGGGTACTCATCAGTTTGCAGCTCAGCTCTGTGTAATGGGACTAACAACTCTGATAAACCTAAACTGGAAATGTAATGAGAAACAATTCATCATGCAATACAGCCAGCCTGTCACATAATGTAATCTTTTGACCACAGCAGTGTAGTATCTATTCTAAACATATTGCTTTCCTTGTAAGAATAATGATACCTGCTTCTCTGTTTGTGCAGAACTGGCAGATATGCTTCATACCATTATGCATTCAAGGATGTTTATGGTGTTAAATTCATAGTGTAACCCAGTTGGACAAAATAAGAGGCATCTCGCAATATCATCCACTACAAGAGCCCCACAATAAACATTATGTTTATTAAGTCATACTACTTTTTGTTGAGGTTGTTGGAAAAAGGTGTTATTTCAACACATATTTTCAGTCTTATTCGTGGTGTTAATTGATTGAATTGCAGATGTTCCTTTATTATTTTGTCCGTGTGTGTGTGTGTGTGTGTGTGTGTGTGTGTGTGTGTGCGCTAGTTGAGAACCCAAACGCAGGACACCAGACCTGAGCAGATAAAGTCCAATGATTTATTAACCAAAAACAAGCACAAAAAATTGGTTTCAAAAGATGGCGGCGCACAAAGATGCAGCGGCTAAGTGCTTTCCCGGTGGGTGCCTTGTATGGCTGGTTAGGTATGTGACGTTTTTTTGTTTCAAGTGTGACTGTGTATGTATATATATGAATGCCTGTTCATGCTGCTTTTAGATACTATTTATTTACTATTTTAAGTTATATTTTAGGAATGATGCACTGACGGGTCAGCACTTTGACATTTTGTTGTACATGTGACAATGACAAAGTTTTCTATTCTATTCTAAAAGTGGCTGAGTCCAAAAGTAAAATCCAAAGAAGGCAATATGAAACTATAATCCACAAGCTGGCCAGGCAGACAGGAACATGAGACAGAGACAAACAGGGGTTACAGAGCATCCACAAGCTACAAGCAATAAACCATAATGATCCCACACCGACTGAACAGAACACAGGCATTAAGTCAGAGGCAAACGAGCGGGGAGGGAACATAAAACAGGTGGATCACATCAAAGAGAACAGAACAGGAAGCAAAGCTAAACACAGACAACTTCAGAATAAAACAGAAAGCAAAGTACACGGGAACACACCAGGACAGATCTACCAAAGTAAAACACAAAACATGGAAAGCCTGCAAAATCAGGGCATGGACTGAGACCGGACCAAACAGAGACAGGACTACACTAAAACATGGAGACATAGGACTAAGGACTTGAACAGGTAAAAAACATGCAGATAAACATAAGAATAAACCAAGCTACAAAACCCTAAACAAGACAACATCAAATAATGAAACACAGAAATACACAGACCAGAAATAACACTAACATGAACTAAAGCACAGAACTAAAAACTAAGGCACTGGACTAAGAACTGAGGCAAAGAACTAAAATGCAGGACTAAGATCTAAGATAAGAGACGAGACGGATGCTAAGTACACCTAAATACTCTTGTCTCAATATTAATCATCTTCTGATCTTAAACCCAAATGTCTTCGGTGAACAACAAAAACAAAGGAATTGGAGTATTGGAGGGGACTGTATATTAAAGCTTGCTTGTATAGTTCCATTAATACTAGCTCATTTAATACTAGAAATACAGCTTAAACTGCTCCACAGCAGAAAAATTACATGCACCAAGTGCCTTATACGAGATTCAATGAGCAGAACAACAGGAATAAAATAACCTCTAATTAGCTTGTAGAAACTCTATTGAGATGTTTAATGACAATAATGTTAACCCACCTTGAATATATAGAACCTTTAATGCAAACAAGACAGCTAATTAGGCATGGGACACACCCCGAGACTTAATCAATCTCTAACACGTATACAGTTGCAGGAAAAAGTATGTGAACCCTTTGGAATTACCTGGATTTCTGCATAAATTGGTCAAACTGTGATCTGATTTTCATCTAATATGCAACAATAGACAAACACAATCTGCTTAAACTAATACCACACTAACAATTATAGGTTTTCATGTTTTTATCAAACACACTGAGTAAACAGTCATGCAGGGTGGAAAAAGTATGTGGACACCTAGGCTAATGACTTCTCCAAAAGCTAATTGGAGTCAGAAGTCAGCCAACCTGAAGGCCAATCAATGAGACGAGAGTGGAGGTGGAGGTTAGAGCTGCCCTGCCCCATTAAAAAAAAACAAAACACATCAATTTTAATTTTGCTAATCCTATAAGCATTGCCTGATGTGAACCATGCATTGACCAAAAGAGCTCTCAGAAGACCTAAGATTAAGAATTGTTGACTTGCATGAAGCTGGAAAGGGTTACAGATGTATCTCTAAAGGTCTTGCTGTCCATCAGTCCACAGTAAGACAAACTGTCTATAAATGGAAAAAGTTCAGCACTGTTGCTACTCCCCCAAGGAGTGGCCATCTTGCAAAGATGACTGCACAGAGCAGAATGCTCAATGAGGTTGAGAAGGATCCTAGAGTGTCAGCTGAAGATTCACAGAAGTCTCTGGAACATGCTAACTTCTCTGATGACTCTACAATAACTAAAACACAAAACAATAATGGAGTTCATAGGGGGACACCACAGAGGAAGCCACTGCTGTCCAAAAAAAACACTGCTGCATGTCTGAAGACTGCAAAAGAGTGCCTGGATGTTCCACAGCGCTACTGGCAAAATATCCTGTGGATAGATGAAACCAAAGATGAGTTGAAGGAACACACAACTTTGTGTGGAGGAAAAAAGGCAGAGCACAAAAACATCAAAACCTCATCCCAACTGTGAGGTATGGTGGAGGGGCATCATGATTTGGGGCTGCTTTGCTGCCTCAGGGCCTGGAAGGGTTGCTTTCATCAACAGAAAAATTTATTCCAAAGTTTATCAAGACATTTTACAGGAGAATGTAAGGCCATCTGTCCGCCAGTTGAAGCTCAGATGGGAGATGGTTGATGCAACAGGACAATGACCCAAAGCCCAGAAGTAAATCAACAACAGAATGGCTTCAGCAGAAGAAAATACACCTTCTGGAGTGGCCCAGTCCTGACCTCAACTCGACTGAGATGCTGTGGCATGACCTCGAGTGATTCACACCACACATCCCAAGAATATTGCTGAACTGAAACAGATTTGTTAAGAGGAATGGTCCAAAATTCCTCCTGACCGTTGTTCAGGTCTGATCTGCAACTACAGGTTGAGGTTATTGCTGCAAAGGAGGGTCAACCAGTTATTAAATCCAAGGGTTCACATACTTCTTCCACCCTGCGATTCCACGGTGTGTTAAGAAAAACATGGAAAGATATAATTGTTTGTGTGTAGTTAGTTTAAGCAGACTGTGTTTGTCTATTTTTGTGACTTAGATGAAAATCCGATCACACTTTATGACCAATTTATGCATAAATCCAGGTAATTCCAAAGCGTTCACATACTTTTTCCTGTATTTATTTATTTCTATTTAAGGTGTTCCTGCCTGCATCTTACACCCTGCTATTATGTCTTGTCTGTATGTTCTGTGTGTATTATATTTATATTAAAAGAATATCTTCCTCTCACCCCTTGTGGGGTGTTATGTGTCATCCTCAAGCTCAAGTCCTCTACCAGAGGCCTGGGAGTTTGAGGGTTCTGCACAGTATCTTAGCTGTTCCTAGGACTGCAATCTTCTAGACAGAGACTTGAGATGTTGTACCAGGATTCTGCTGGAGCTACTCTCCCAGTTTGGAGGTCACGGCCCCCAGTGCTCCAATTACCACTGCCACCACTGTTGCTTTTACTCTCCACATCTTTTGTAGCTCCTCTTTCGGCCCTTGGTATTTTCTGAGCTTCTCGTGTACCTTCTTCTTGATGTTGCTATTGCTTGGAATTGCTACATCTATCACTACTGCTTTCTTCTGCTGTTTGTTGATCAACACAATGTCTGGTTGGTTAGCCAGTTTGTCAGTCTGGATCTTGAAGTCCTACAGGATCTTAGCTCGGTCATTCTCAACTACCTTAGGAGGTGTCTTCCATTTTGACCTTGGGACTTCCAGCCCATACTCCTGGCAGATGTTCCTGTACACTATGCCAGCTACCTGGATATGGCATTTTTTATGTACACTGTTCCTGCCTGCATCTTACACCCTGCTGTTGTGTGCTGTGCTATAATTTCTCAGGGGCATCCTTTCACAGTCTGAAACCTGGGATCCTGCCTGGTATGGTAGACCAGCTTCTATTGTCCTGAGTGCCTGTTCTTGTGCCGCCATGATTAGTGCTTCTGTGCTGTCTTTTAGTCCAGCCTTTTCTAGCCATTGGTAGGATTTCTTGATATCAGCCACTTTTTCTATTTAATAATAATAATAATAATTATCTTTATTTGTAGAGCACTTTTCAAAAACAAGTTACAAAGTGCTTTAACAAGTGTAAAGACAATAATACCCAAGAGACAAGATAAAAGCATGAAAACATTGAAAAGACTAAAATACACGTTTAAGATAAATATAAAATTAGTAAAATACAATAAAATAAAAGGGATAAAACAAAGTCATAAGATCGGGAAAGGCTCTCCTATAAAAGTATGTTTTAAGAAGGGACTTAAAAGAGTTCACTGACTCAGCTGACCTGATTTCCTCGGGCAGGCTGTTCCAGAGCCTCGGGGCCCTGACAGCAAATGCTCTGTCCCCTTAAGTTTTCAGTCGAGACTCTGGAACAGATAGCAGACCTCTGCCCGAGGATCTCAAGGTACGTGCTGGTGTGTATGGGACTAAAAGTTCAGAAATATAACAAGGCGAGAGGCCATGAAGTGCTTTAAAAGTAATCAATAGAATTTTAAAGTCAATTCTAAAACATACTGGGAGCCAGTGTAATGAAGCTAAAATAGGTTCTTCTGGTTAAAAGCCTGGCAGCCGAGTTCTGGACAGTCTGGAGTCGATCAATAGATTTTTGGGTTAAACAGGTGAAAAGGCTGTTGCAATAATCCAGGCGTGATGAGATGAAGGTGTGTAAAATGGTCTCGGTGTCCTTAAAAGTTAACATAGATCGGATTTTTGCTATATTTCTAAGTTGATAAAAACATGATTGAACAAGCTTTGTGGTGTGCTGCTCGAAATTTAAATTACTATCAAACCAGACACCAAGGTTCTTTGCCACAGGCTTAATGTGATTTACTAGGGAACCAGCAGATGGCAGTATTTGATTTGCCATCTGCTGGGACCCAATGACCAGGATTTCTGTTTTGTCTGAGTTCAGTTGGAGGAAATTATTTGACATCCATTTTTTTACTTCACAAAGGCAGTTGTTAAGTGAACTCAGCATTCCAGGGTCTGTGGATCTGACGG
>NC_060172.1:10482994-10495139 GCF_021292245.1 Micropterus dolomieu
CACTCTGAGAGAAGCCAATGGAATCTAACAGAGAGATAAACGCAGTACTAAAGCTGTCATTCTCAACGTCCACATGAATATTAAAATCCCCTACAATAATAACTTTGTCCGTTTTAAGGACTAAAGTTGACAAAAACTCTGCAAATTCAGATAAGAATTCAGAATACGGGCCAGGTGCTCGGTACACTATAACAAAGAGAATTGGTTGCAGTGATTTCCAACTTGGGTGCGAAAGACTAAGAACAAGACTTTCAAATGAGTTATAGTTTGGTTTAGGTTTAGAGCTGATTAATAGGCTAGAGTCGAAGATAGCTGCAACTCCACCTCCTCGGCCTGTGCCTCGAGGAATGTGAGTATTAATATGACTGGGAGGGGTGGATTCATTTAGGCTAACATATTCTCCATCACCCAGCCAGGTTTCAGTAAGACAAAAAAAAATATATATATATAAAATAATATAATAATAAATCAATATCATAATCTGATATTAGTTCATTTACTAGTACACCTTTAGAAGAGAGAGATCTGATGTTTAAGAGTCCACCTTTAACTGTCCTATTCGTTTGCTCTTATTGCTCCTCATTTTTATGAGGTTTTTATGCACAGCTCCTCTTCTGTTTACCTTTTTAAATAATTTCAATGGTCGGGGGACAGACACCGTCACTATAGGATTTTCACTAAGTAACTCCTGAAATGGAGGAGCAGAGAAGTGTGTTAAACTGCGACTCTGCCTCCTGGTCTCAACTCTGGGTTGTCATGGATTTGGTCCACTAATAAACTTGGCCAAATTTCTAGAAATGAGAGCTGCTCCTTCCCAAGTGGGATGGATGCCGTCTCTCCGGATCAGACCAGGTCTTCCCCAGAAAGTCTGCCAATGATCAACAAAGCCCACATCTGATTGACAACTTGTGAGTCGTCAAGCAGAAATGATGACAACACCTGCTCAAAGTTCCAGTTTCCTAAACTTTGAACTTTGTGCCATGTCTGTATGAGACTCCCACCTGTCTTCAGTCATGTCTGGACCCAGTGGACTGTCTGGACGACAGTCTTGTGAGGCTCATTAGAGGTAAGCCGTTGTATAATTAAGGTGCACCGTACAAGCCAACAGCTTCATACATAGAAGAAACCAGCACACCGGAATATTGTTTTGCAGATCACTTTTATTATTAATAGAGTATCAGGGCAACAAGTAGAAAATAATAATAATAATATTTCAGCACTAAGCCATCATCAGCATTTGTTTAAAGAGCTCATATTATGCACGTTTACATGGTTTCAAGAAACACCATATTTTTTTGTCATACTGCATCATTGCTGCAGCTCCTCTTTTCGTTTTAGCTATGGAGTGATACATCTTGTCTCTAAATGATCTTTGTTGGGAGTTGTACATGCGCAGTAAACACGTCTTTGGTTCAACTGTATATCCCCTAACAGTTTAGATTTCACTCAGTAAAAAACTTGGTAGCCTATTACGTTGCAAGTCGTGGACATGGTGGATATTTTACGAGCACGGTCTAAGTAAAGCAGTATGAACACAAAGTTCAAATGTTGGTTTTGGTCGTTTGGTAGGTTACATCATTAATAAGCCGGCATACAGCGCACCTGCTGCTAACGGATCACAGGTGGAAGAATACGGAAAAAAGAGGAGTTCTGTGTCTTTTGGGCAAGTTTTAAAACATACTGCTGATGGAGAAAGTGATATTTCATTGAATTTACTCAAAAAAAATCTATTTTGGGAAAGTATTGTTATTAGGGCATGAAATGACCTATAACAAGATATGAGATTTTATTCATATTGCACAGCCCTAATTCCTAATCATGTTTACTTAATCATTGTAAAGTTTTACATGTAATCTGTAGTAGGGCTGAACAATTTTGGAAAATAATCTAATTGCAATTTTTTTTTTTTTATATGCGATTAATTTTTAAACTCTGTACCTCCTGTATTATTCAAAACGGACAAGCAGTAAATCAGTGTATAGTATGACCAACACAATATTAGATAAATAGATTAAACATCCAGTGTTCTTTCTTGTGAGTCAGGCTTGTGTTATGATGAAATTAGGTGATGCATAAATTATTATTATAATGAGCAATGGTGGAGAAGACGTATCAAATTATAATAATATGAGAAAGATAATTTGAGAGTCAGGTCATGGCATAATATGATATATCATCAGGTCGGCCTACCTGTAGACCACAAGAAAAAACACAGTCCACCACAGTGTGCTGTACAGTAAGCGCTCAATAAAAAACCCACAGTTCAACCAGCAATTAATGAGTCCTTAACTCAGTTCAAATCTCCTAGGAGTCCATCTTTCTGTATCCCAGTAAGCAAACAAAAAATACTCAGTTTGAGGTTCAGTTCAAAAGTTGGCCAACGAAAATAAAACTAAGTGACGCCCCTCGTGTTTAATAGACAAGCTCAGTAATTCACTAAAGTTTCTGTAGTGTCAGCTTCTGTCAAGGTTAAGGCCATTGTACAAAACAAGTCAAGGTACAGGTTAACGTGTGAAGTTGATGCTTCGTCTGCAGACTGATTTACTCTTGGGTGTCATGTGACCAGAGTATAATTGCAGCCTTGGCGATTAGAAAATCTCGTTTTATCACATCGGAATAATATCGCAAATGCAATTAATCGTTCAGCCCTAATCTCTATTTAGGTGCCGGTTAGCTCACCTGGTAGAGCATGTGCACCATGTAGAAGGCTGAAGTCAGCAAAGGGCAGCAGCCTGGGTTCAGTTTCAGTCAGCTTCCCTTTGCTGCAGTCATCCTCTTTCTCCCACATTTCCAGTCTCTCTCGTTAGCTGGTCTGTGAAATAAAGGTAAAAAGTAGGAATGTATTGATGTGAATCAGAACTTGTTGATTTCTGTATTCAAGCGAATGTGATTTTAAATTTGTATGTGAACTTCAGTTGCAGAAAAGAAAACAACCAAACTATAGCTGTTTATTGATATGTATTGCGTATATCATCATTTGCAGATTTTTTTGTTTTTGGTTGGCTGGTTACTGGTTTGATTGCTTGAATGGAAGAAAATTTTAAAGTTAAATGCATTCATTTGGTGCAAAATTAAGAGGTTATCTATGAAGAACTAAACACTGTTGTGCTCTAGTAAACTATTTGATCATAAACACATTGTAGAGCTATAAATGGTGATGAAACAGCAACAAAAGTCAACAAATGTATTTAATGTTTTTCCAGCAACCCTAAAAAAGCCAGAAAATAGAATAAGTAATTTCCCTAACATTTTTTTACTTTTATGGACACATGTAATATGTTTTATGCTTTGTGTGTATATAATCCAATTAATCTTATTTGCATACTGTATAGACACCTTATTTTGAAAACCGGACGTTGTCACATATGTATCCACACGCTAAATTCACGACCCAATTTGATAAATTATGTTGTATGTGGTTCTCATTAGGGCTGAACAATTTGGGGAAAAAATGTAATTGCGATTTTTCTGCCAGATATTGCGATTACGATTTGACTTGCGATAATTTTTTAAAAAGTTTTTAGCTAAAGTTCAATATTCACTGCCGGTCTTTTTGACGGAAGCCGTGTCAAGCAGCACAGAGCAGATGAATTGGGCAGCAAGTCGGACACAGAACGGCAGAGAGAATCCTGTTGATTTTCAAAATAAAATGCCCTTTGCAGAATTCGATTGTATATCAACAATAAACAGTTCAAACAGACAAAAAAGAAACAATTTAACTACGTAGCCTACTTAACCATGGTAGAAGCACAAAAAGTAAGGACAATTGAACAAATTATCAAAATCTGAACAAGTCAGCAAAAGCAGGCAGGCAAAACACTCTTATTCTGAAGTGCTCCATGTTTATATGTAGCCTGCAGAGAGCTGTTATCCATAGTTCAAGTACACAAAATTACAAATTAACATGTCAGTGACTTGTAGGTAAACGCTCCGCTGCTGAAACACTTCAGTGTTAGTTGATGTTGGATAAAACTGCGACACAGTGTCTGTTCAGCTGGCGCCACTATCCTATTCCTCTAGTTTTGTTTGTTTCTGTAAAACATGCCCTGTGCCCGCTCTAATTAGTGAGTAGGACTGTAACAGGAGGCAGCACATGGCGCTAGTGATTGGCGAGCAGGTCTATCACACAAGGATGACAATGGAATGAATTTGTAACTGCATGACTGTTTAAAACTGGTCAAATGTTCTGTATAATTAACCTACATTTTAATCGCCGATTAGCTAATCGTGTTCTTTCAAAACACAATTTCGATTTGAAAACGATTAATTGTTCAGCCCTAGTTCTCATATCGCGTAACATGAAGACTGCACAGCCTCTCTTCAGGCCAGACTCTCCAACATACTGCAATGATAGGATAAAATCGCTAACACTGCCTGTCAGCTCGCACTGGTCCATTTTAGTGGTTTTCCATAAAGGCTTGAATATGTATGCACGCCACACGGGTGCAGCTAGCTTAATTGCCTTCTCACAAACGAGTGACAGAAAGAGACCGTTAAAACAGGCCGTTAATGTTACCGTAGTTACCTCAAAAGAAAAGTGGTTGTCTCAAGACAGATGCCAGTGTGTGTGAGCATGCAAGCTTACAGCAGCACGGAGCAGCGTCCACAAAACACAACGTTAGAGGTCTGTAATTTTATTATGAGATGTGTGAAAATATTTTCGGTTCATTTTGAAACTCCGGCAGCACAAATTAGACTGTGGTCTTGTTAATTAATGGGAAACACGGGTGTATTACTTTGCAAGTCGACAGAGGTGAAACAAATGCTGCTGATGGCTTAGTGCAGAAATGTTTCTGTTTCGCCATGAGACTAATTTCTTAAACCTCGTAGACCTAGTGACCTGGCAAAACTATATTCCAGAGGGTTGGTTTCTTCCATTTAGAATTCATTGGGGCTATGTTTAACAAGAGACGGCTGTGAGATTCTTTATAGGCAATGCATAATGCTCAAGTACTGCATCAATCTAACTTTATTTGTTTCTGCTTTCTTGCTGCAGAGAGGATCATGCAAGTTAACAGATAACACCTGATGGACAACATGTGATTCCAACTTGTGACAATACACTTTGAATTTCCAGTTTCCTGACCATCATGTCCGTGTGAAACCCAATCCCACGTTGATGCCCTCTTCAGTCAAGTCTGGACTCAATGACTCATTACCCTTGGTCAACTGGGGTAAAGTGGCACATTTTTATCCTTCATATATAATATATGGACACATGCTGTTTTCCCATCTCATCACTGCTTTGTGAGTATGCTGACAAGTTACTGGATCAGTTCAATCTGTTTTTAGAGAATGTGTAAATTTAAAAACAGTTTCTTAAAGTGTATCAATAAAGGTCTGTACCTTGGTTTACAACGGGCTTTAATTATTATGTACTTTGCTGTTTACCATAAGCAATTGAATATAATATCTATGGCAGCCAACTGTAATGCCTTATGTATTGTACCATATTGTTTTACTTACTTTTTTCATAGCAATTTACTGTAAACAAAGTTACAGTTATCAACTATAGAATTTACAGTTGCCACAAAAGCATACCGTAATGTGTTAAACATTGTCACCGTATTTTTTACGGTGAAGTTCTGGCAACCACAGCTGCCAGTAATTTACCGTAAAAATTAACTTATTACAATAAATACCGTAAACAGGTTTACATTTTCGTTTTTTTTCTCATAGTAATTTACCGTAAACAAACAACAGTTATGAACTGTAATATTTACAGTTGCCAAAAAAGCATACTGTATTGTATTATACATTGTCAACATATTTTTTTACGGTGAAGTTCTTGCAACCACAGCACCTGTTGGCTCTGTAGGCGAACTGCAGGGGGTCCAGCAGATGGATTGGGGACAACACAAGGCGCTCAAAAGACTACCACAGATTACCACAGAGGTCAGGGTGACGGGTCTGTAGTCATTTAGTCCTGTGGTCTAAAGGGTTTTTGGGAACAGTGATGATGGTGGAGGACTTAAGACATGTCTCCAGTGAGGTATTAACCTCTGTGAACACATCAGCTGATCGGTGCAGAGCTTCAGGGTAGATGGTGAGACAGATTCCAGTCCAGCTGCTTTGCAGTATCTGAACGGCAAGGATGTGTGTGCGTCCTGCACCTTGGCCTGCATTGGAATGTACACACCGATCTGAATGATGGAAGCAAGGGGAGAGTAAAACTGTTTACAGTTTATGAATAAATATTCCAAATCAGGTAGCGCTGTGCGGAGTCTGGCCGTCAAGAGATGCAGAAGCACGTTTACTTCTCCTCCAGCAATTCTCTGCGTGAACAACAGAGAGCGTACCCTTGGCCAGTAATGAAATTACTATGCAATTACACTTATTCAACAACAGTCAGTATAAGAATAAACTATGACAATAAACCCTGCCAACAATGTCAACCGTATTAATCCCTGTCAACTGTGTTACACTTGAAGGGTAACACAGTTGACATTTCTTCCATTTTAGGCCCTTGTGCTAACTGTAGACCTTGAACATGACACCACATGATCTTGATCAACTCATGTTTTTATGTTTTCTCTACATTTTTAAAAATATAATATTTAAAGCAAGAACACAAGAGCATGCTGATAAAACGGTTGAGCAATTAATCTACTCTATCTGAAGACAATAATACTCATTAAATATTGAAGAGGAGAAGTACAGACTTACCAAACTGTATTCAAAATGCCCACCACTGAAGAAAGGTGCATCACGTGAGTTGGACATGTGACTTTGTCAATGGGTAACACAGTTGACAAAGATTTCTTGGATACAGACAACATGAAAGACATTTATGTAAATTAACTACCTTTCTCATGTTTTAATGATAATTTGAACAAATAATGGTGAAATAATATACAAATCATATATACTTGTGTTCATTTGAAAGGCAAAACCTTGACATGTAGCAAATTGGACAGCACAAAAACAGCAAATTCCAGTACAGCATTTGAATTTTCTCCTAAATAAATTATAGAAGTTAGATTTTTCTGCATAAAATTAAAGAAAAAAGTGCCCTAATATAAAAGTCATCATTTCTTATAGTGAATATTCAGTAAAAATGATAAAAACAACCCATGGACATGACATGTACCCTTAATTACTCACCACCACCTTATTGTCGGACTGTCTTCGTTATTTATATCCCATGGTGTTTTTCTCCAAAATAGCACGCAAAATGCAAAAAATGCATTGGAATATCACGCGAAATAACTTCAGAAATCATTGTGTTGTTCATTCACCTTATGATATCAGGCTGGCTAGAGACAATGGGTGGCTCGTCACACAAAGATACAAAATGCAACCAAAATGGCGGATACACTCTACTGTGAGTGTGCGTCTGTGTGGATGTGTTAGTATGAGAAAAGAGAAAAGGCACCTAAAGCAAGGTATACAGTATAAGGACCTAGTTGCCACGGCTAGACGCAGATTGTGGTAAAACACAATAACTGCGACTTTATCACGCAGGAACCGGCAGCAAACTTTCATTCGGCAATCGTGTTTCTGGACTTCAGTCTTCCCACACAATGTCAGGAACAAAGCAAATAAAGGCCCAGCAGAATGGTACAGATAAAAAAATTAAACATGCTAAGCACAAAAACACATAGCAATAAACGGTACGTGGTGGTCTGTTATTTCTCACAGAAAATCACCACAATGAAGCTTAAGGTTACAAGAAAAAAGTAAAGGTTATAATCCTAATCTCTGTTTAGACACAAGCCTCTTACTAGAAATCGCTTGATAGCGATATAATACGTCAGTCCTTTTAGGAAATCTGGAGTCTGGAGTCCTTTTTGGCTCCGATTCAGACGATAGCCGGGGTGCCGTTCTGTCGTGGGTTCAGTGCCACACCAGCAGTTGAGGAATTGGTGGAGTTGACTTTGGATGGAGAGAGCAGTTATCCTTCTCTCCTGTAAAGAAACGGCAGAAACGAAGGTTACGATATGGTAACCCTAGTTCTATTAGCACAGGCGGAGCCCTCTACTGAACTCTATGGGTACTACCTCTCTTCCTATCACACGCACGTACTCGCCCACTGAAATTTTGAATACTGTAAGTAGCCGACCAATTGGACGTCGCTACTGTACGTGCCTACCGTATAAATAGAGGTGTCCTGACTGCTCAGCATCCAACCAACCCTTCAGCAGACGGCGGTGGAGCGGCAGGGCTCCATCGTAGAGGGCTCCGCCTGTGCTAATAGAACTAGGGTTACCATATCGTAACCTTCGTTCTATCTCACACAGGCTCCGCCCTCTACTGGACTCTATGGGTACAGTGGGTGGAGCCCGATGACTGTCTGCCCAGCCGCGACAAGCCACAGCTCACCTCACTGACACGATCGGCCCCAGGTCACCAGCCACAGGCCCTAGGCTGCCTCCATCCTAAGCGATGGGGCAGTGGGCCACCCCTCAGAAAGGTCACTAGACCGCTAGGGGTTTGGTATGACCAGATGGATCTGATCCAGCCAGATCCAGCACCTGAACTGTCCTGACCATGGACATGGTGAAGACCACGATGCCGTTGTGCAAATCTCCTCGACGCTCACCCCGTTGAAGAGGGCCGTTGACACAGCCACACCTCTTGTGGAGTGAGCCCGGACCACCGAGGGTGGGTCTTTCCCCGCCTGCACGTAGGCCTGTGAGATACAGTCACAAAGCCATCCGGCTAGGCGCTTCTTGGATAGAGCTTTACCGATCGCACCGTCACCAAAGCAAACAAGCAGTTGATCAGTGCGTCGAATGGGGGCCGTGCGCTTCATATAATGTGACAGGGCGCGCACAGGACACAACAGATGCAGCCTCGCCTCCCTAGGCCCAGGGTGGGGTGGAGGGTGGAAGGCATCCAAATGTATGGTCCTCGACCTGAACGAGCTTCTCATGTTCTCAGGAACAAAGGAGGGGTTCGGTCTTAACACTGCTGCACTGTGGTCACCACAAAGCAGCATGCAGCCGGGATAAACCGACAGGGCGCACAGCTCACTCACCCTCTTGGCAGAGGTGAGAGCCAGTAACAAGGCTGTCTTGAGAAATAGCATCTTCAAGGAGGACTGTTCCAGGGGCCCGTAGGGGTTTGACCTCAAAGCCTCTAGTACCAGTGGCAGGTCCCACTGGGGTGCAGAGACACGTAGCACCGGTCGTTGTCTCCTCACACCCTGCAGAAAACGCTTCACGAGGGGGTGGGTGAAGACAGGTCTGTCGCCAAACCCCTCATGACAAGATGAGATAGCTGCCGCATACACCTTAATGGTTGAGTGTGACAGTCCCTTCTCCATTAGGCCCTGCAAGAAGGAAAGGATGGATCCCACTGAGCAGGTTATGGGATCCATTTCCTTCTCAATGCACCAGCGCTGAAAACCCAGCCACTTAGCTTTGTAGCAGGAAGTGGTGGAGCCTGCCCTCGCCGCCTGGATGGCATGTACCAACTCTGCAGACAGCCCAGCCTGTCTCAACCTCTCCCTTTCAGGAGCCAAACCTGGAGAGGTTGGCCGAGCACCGGCAGCATGCATATGGCGCCTGACTCTTGTGACAGAGCCCCCCAGACCTGAGGCACAGGCCAGGGCTCCGTCACTGCCAGCTGCGTCACCTCTGCGTACCACCCCGCCGATCTGCGGCTGGGGGCTACCAGGATGACTGACAACCCTTCCTGTCTCACCCTCTCCAGCAGGGGGGGGATGAGATGGAGTGGGGGGAAAGCATACAGCAGCCCTTTTGGCCATGGCGCGTGTGCAAACGCGTCCACGCCCAAGGGCGGGCTGTCCTCTGGTAGGATCGAGAACCACAGCGGGCAGTGGGTGTTGTGCCGTCTGGCAAACAGGTCCACCTGCGCCGTCCCGAAGCGAGACTAGATCTGCTGTATTATATCGGGGTGCAGTCTCCACTCGCTCTGTGGGGGACCGCCCCTCGACATGAGGTCGGCCCCCCTGTTCTCCGAGCCTGGGACGTGAAGGGCCTTCAGAGACAGCAAGTGTGCTGCAGCCCATGTCCATAGGTCCTCTGCTAACGTCAACAGAGCTGCGGATCGGACTCCGCCCTGTCTGTTGATGTAGGCGACTGTCGTGCGGTTGTCTGTCCTCACCAGCACGTGCCTGCCCTGGACTAGGGCTTTGTAGTGCTGGAGGACCAGAAAAACCGCCTGGACCTCCAGTTGGTTGATGTGTTGGCTCTCCCCAGGAGGCCACACACCACCCACTGCTCTCCCCAGGCAGGTCCCTCCCCATCCGGTCAGAGACGCATCCGTGAACACAAACACATATGAGGATATCCGGCCGAGCGGTACCCCCGCCCTCAGGCGATGTGGGGACCCCCAGAACCGCAGGTCCCTCTGTACTGACTGGGGGGGCGTCACCATGCATCGCTTGTGCCTCTTGAGGTTTAGATGCAGGCTGGTAAACCAGCGTTGTAGCCGCCGCATGTGTAGCAGGCCCAGGGTAACTACTGGATGGGCTGCTGCCATGAGCCCCAGCAGCTGCATTACTGCTGTGTGGAAAATTGCCCGTTGTTTTGACCTGGCCATGACAATGAGGTCGTCTAAGTAGAAAAAGACTCTCATGCCCTGATCGCGCAATGGTAGCAGCGCGGCGTCTACGCACTTGCTGAATGTGCGTGGGGCCAGTGAGTAGCCGAAGGGGAGTCTGGTGTATTCGTACGCCACCCCCTGGAAGGCAAAACGCAGAAACTTCCTGTGTTTCCGGGCCACCTCGACATGAAAGTAGCCGTCTTTCAGGTCTATGGTCGTCAACCAATCGCGGGGCTGCACTAGCTCTAGCAATTTCCTGAGTGTCAGCATGCAGAACGGTTTCCGTGCAATATGCTGGTTCAGGTAGCGGAGATCCAGGATGGGTCTGAAGCCTCCAGTCTTCTTGGGGACCAGGAAGTATGTGGAGTAAAGACCCCTGTACGTGTCGTGGGTTGGAACGACAGAGATAGCCTGTTTCTGCAGGAGCTGTTGAATCTCTGTGGCCAGGAAGTCCACTTCCTCCTGAGAGGACAGGTTGGCTTCCTTGATGCCCTGGAAAGACGGTGGGATACGGCAAAATTGTAGGGAGTAACCCCGCCTCAGTGTGCCGTCCATCCAGTCTGTTGGCTTGCAGCAGCGTCTCCATTCCGTGTGGAAATGAGTCAGGGGACGCGCTGTTAGCTGAGGAGCATTGTGGATGAAACGCTGGAAAGCTTCCTCGGCCCTCACCGCCGCCAAACCCTCCATAAATGGGAGTTTGGCCCAAGGGGGGCCGCAATCGAAAGGGCCGAACCGGCCGTGGTGACCTTGAACGCACCACGTCCGAAGTCTCAAAAAACCCGAGCGGATTATGGTTTCCTGAATGCACCACGGCCGAAGTCTCGAAAAACCCGAGCGGATTGTGGTGTCCTGAACGCACCACGGCCGAAGTCTCGAAAAACCCGAGCGGATTATGGTGTCCTGAACGCACCACGGCCGAAGTATCGAAAAACCCGAGCGGATTGTGGTGTCCTGAACGCACCATGGCCGGTCGCTCCGTTGACGTCATTGCCTGCGACAGTGTTGTCGTAGCGTCTACGGCGACGCGTTCACTATCAGCAGAACTGTCGAGAGGAGAAGTGACGAGCCGGGGAGCTCTCCTCTCCACAGCTGTTGGCCACTGTGGGAGAGATAGTGTCCCCTCTGCGCCCAAACGACGCAGCGAGCCGCTCGCAGAGGCAATGAGCGATCTTCCCTGCTTTGCTCTGACGGGAGAGACGTGGCTAGTGACAGCATCTCTCCGGCAATAGCGGGCTAGGCTGCTGCTACCACGGATACTCCGTGATGCACTGCGACCTCTCGTTGGAGCAGTTTTCGGCAGCTTACCGTGTATGTCTGTGTGGCACGAAAACACTGCCGGTGAGCTAGCAGCGCGCCCGAGCGGGTTCACGTAGGCGCGCTGGGAATGCAAGCTAGGATCAGATAGCTGCATTGTGCCGCTTCTACGGCAAGAGCGGCTCGTTTCTCGGCCGTCATGCTGCGGAAGCAGAGTGTGTCGCAGCTCAGGCGGCGTAGCAAGCACTGTGGATGCCCGGGCCGCACCACCGTCTCGTTCAGCCTTAGCCGGGAGAGCGGTGTGGGCCACGGGGCAAGCCGTTAGCTTAGCGTCGGTGAACGCGCCGTGTTGAAGTGGCGTGTTCAGCACAACACTTTG
>NC_060172.1:10495159-10532207 GCF_021292245.1 Micropterus dolomieu
AACCGCAGGTCCCTCTGTACTGACTGGGGGGGCGTCACCATGCATCGCTTGTGCCTCTTGAGGTTTAGATGCAGGCTGGTAAACCAGCGTTGTAGCCGCCGCATGTGTAGCAGGCCCAGGGTAACTACTGGATGGGCTGCTGCCATGAGCCCCAGCAGCTGCATTACTGCCAGCGCCGTCACAGCAGTTCTCAGCTGGAGCTTGCGGACCGCTTGAAGAAGGGTCGTCTGTCTGAGTTCCGACAGATGAGCTCTCAGGCTGGCTGAGTTGAGCACGACCCCCAAATACTCCCCCTCCTGGCGGGGATAGGGGGAGCTCCTCTCCCAGTTGATTGCAAAGCCCAGGTTGTTCAGATGCAAAATCAACTGAGCTGTGTGGAAAATTGCCCATTGTTTTGACCTGGCCATGACAATGAGGTCGTCTAAGTAGAAAAAGACTCTCATGCCCTGATCGCGCAATGGTAGCAGTGCGGCGTCTACGCACTTGCTGAATGTGTGTGGGGCAGAAACGCAGAAACTTCCTGTGTTTCCGGGCCACCTCGACATGAAAGTATGCGTCTTTCAGGTCTATGGTCGTCAACCAATCGCCGGGCTGCACTAGCTCTAGCAGTTTCCTGAGTGTCAGCATGCGGAACGGTTTCCATGCAATATCCTGGTTCAGGTAGCGGAGATCCAGGATGGGTCTGAAGCCTCCAGTCTTCTTGGGGACCAGGAAGTACGTAGAGTAAAGACCCCTGTATGTGTCGTGGGTTGGAACGACAGAGATAGCCTGTTTCTGCAGGAGCTGTTGAATCTCTGTGGCCAGGAAGTCCACCTCCTCCTGAGAGGACAGGTTGGCTTCCTTGATGCCCTGGAAAGACGGTGGGATACGGCAAAATTGTAGGGAGTAACCCCGCCTCAGTGTGCCGTCCATCCAGTCTGTTGGCTTGCAGCAGCGTCTCCATTCCGTGTGGAAATGAGTCAGGGGACGCGCTGTTAGCTGAGGAGCGTTGTGGATGAAACGCTGGAAAGCTTCCTCGGCCCTCACCGCCGCCAAACCCTCCATAAATGGGAGTTTGGCCCAAGGGGGGCCGTAATCGAAAGGGCTGAACCGGCCCGAGTGGATTGTGGTGTCCTGAACGCACCACGGCCGGTCGCTCCGTTGACGTCATTGCCTGCGACAGTGTTGTCGTAGCGTCTACGGCGACGCGTTCACTATCAGCAGAACTGTCGAGAGGAGAAGTGACGAGCCGGGGAGCTCTCCTCTCCACAGCTGTTGGCCACTGGCTCGTACTTAACTGGCTCGTTTCTCGGCCGTCATGCCGCGGAAGCGGAGTGTGTCGCAACTCAGGCGGCGTAGCAAGCACTGTGGCCCGGGCCGCACCACCGTCTCGTTCAGCCTTAGCCGGGAGAGCGGTGTGGGCCACGGGGCAAGCCGTTAGCTTAGCGTCGGTGAACGCGCCGTGTTGAAGTGGCGTGTTCAGCACAACACTTTGCTGGGAAGGGGTTGGTGGGGAGGAATTAGCTCTTTGGGGAATGTAAGTTGTTTTAATCAAAACATTTTGTACATTTACACCCTTGTCACAAGCAGCACACAACTTAAAAACATAGTGGCTTGGACATGAGACGGAGGGGACGGGCTCGGCAACATCGGCCGGCTGCTCTCCCTCCTCAGCCAGTCATTTCAGCGGCCGCTTCTTCCCCCAGCCGCAGGTAGGCTGGCGGGGGGGTCTAGGCTGCTCCTCTGGCCGCGATGTAGATCCCCTCGCCTGTGTGGGATCCCTGGGCGGCCCAGTGTCTCGGGGAGGGCGCGGAGCATCTGTGGATCCGCCCTGAGTAGCCGGTGATCAAGACAGCGGCGATCTGGCTTGGCGGCGAGCACGACGTCTGAGGGTGGCATTACGACGGCGAAGCTCGCTGCCCTTGCCGTGAGCTAGCGGCAGGTGGCGACTGAGCTGCGCCTTCTCCTCCTCCAACCTTCTGAAGCGCTGAGTAGCGGAGGATATGGAGCCAAAGAGGCCGTCAGATGAGATGGGGGCACCCAACAGCTCCTCCCGGTCCTTCCCATGGAGAGCGGTAAGTCCCAACCACACGTGGCGAGAACCTACTGTGGCCAGAGACATGACGCGCCCCGCAGTGGTGGCCACACCCTGGACCAGGTTGTTCATCTGACCGATGGCTCGGGGCTGGAAATCCACCTGGTCCGATGAGGAGGGGGCGGCGATGCCGCCGCGACGCCCAGCACACCCAGATTGTTGGCCGCTGCGGCCAGCTGCGCGCCCAGTTAGAATATTTTTTCAAAATACTCCAACGTCCCCCTGTTCTGCGCCAGCGGCGGGCGGGGCCTCCTTCCCGCTGACCAGCCAGCAGAGTGAGGAAGAAGGTGGGCAGCGAGGGCCTCTTCCAGCGGGGGCACACACGGAACAGCTGTTTCAGTGTGGCCCTGCACGCGCAGGAAATCAATCAAACCCGCAATGGGTGCCCTCGTCCGCTGCGGCTCTGCCCAGGATGCCTCGGCGCACTGCCAGATATCTGGGAGAGCCGGGGAGACGAAGACGGGCTGAACACGGCGAGTCGGCCCGTAGAACCCCTCCCGGAGCCGACTCACCGGCTTAGGCGGGATGGGGGGGGACAGTGCTTGGTTGGCGGATGCCATCCCTGGCGTGGTCCCTGCCGAGGCATTCAAAGCAGGATCGATGAGTGTCTTCCCCGGCGATCAGACCGGGGCACGACGGGCAAAAGCGAGCTTCAAGGAGCGGCGACTCCATCCGTGGAGGTGAAAGTGAGTGGGCGGTTCACTGTCTGTCTGAAGAAAAAAGGATGCTGAGCAGTGAGGACACCGCTATTTATACGGTACGCACGTACAGTAGCGACGTCCAATTGGTCGGCTACTTACAGTATTCAAAATTTCAGTGGGCGAGTACGTGCGTGTGATAGGAAGAGAGGTAGTACCCATAGAATCCAGTAGAGGGCGGAGCCTGTGTGAGATAGAACTGTGGGGAAACAACTAGCCAGGCTGCATCCACAAAAAACAAAATCCACCTATTAACACCTGTACTCAATTTCACTATGTAACTTGTTATGTTGTGACAAATAAATGTACCTGCCTACCTGTAAAGATCACTAAGTAACACTTTAAAATTCTCAAAAGCTGCAGTTTTCGTTGTGATGCGCAATACTCAATTTTTGGCAGTAACTTAAGTGTCAGCTCACTGTGACAATGCTCCTTTAAGTCATTCCTCCCTGACAAGAAACTGTGTGGGAGGTATGACACCTGTAAAAATCACAACTTCTTGTGGATAAACAAGATATATGTAGTGTTAATCACTGAGCTTTACAGCTGCTGGTAGGCAGAGCCAGGCAAACTGTTTCCCCATGTTTCCAGGGCTTATGCTATGCTAATCGCCTGCTGTCTTGAGCTTCATAAAGCTATGAGATACGTATCAATCTTCTCATGTAACTCTCAGCAAGACAGTGAATTAACTTTTCCAAAATTGTCCTTTTTTCACTCCACAGTCTTTCCACATACCCCTGGTAACTGCATTAGCACCCTCTAGACTACGATTACCCCCAGTTGGGAATCACCAATAAACCAAAACACTATGAAACACAAACCAAAAATCAAGCAATTGATAGTGTTTTAAAGCTGTGATGACAAACCAGCATGCCTCGCAGAAAAAGCTGAGGCAATCTGGGGAAAAATAAAGAAATGTACAACAATTTGTTTAGGGGTTATTTGGAAACCATCACAGGCTTAGTGTTCCAAATTTTAAAGGCACTAAATAAATGGCTTGTTTTTTGTTTTTTATGTGGATACACAAATAACATGTCTTGCCTTGAAGTCACAAAATTATTTTTATGATGAAACCATTCAGTTGAGTTTATGCGAGATGTATAATTCAGGATACATGTGACTCATTAGGGTCATTTATGAACACCAGGTTCCCAGCTTGTATTTATAACCTGAAGGTTTAGGTGAACTGAATTTCTAGTAATATTTCCTGATTTTGCTTTTGGTCAGTATTTTCAAGTACGCTCTCTTCCGCATATGTGGAACACAAGTATTTTGCTGTTTGATTTGGAGGACTTGTTGCACCCATGTCACAGATTTGGAAATCTGGGATGGACCAGATGAAAGACTGCTGGCTCTGGCATGGAAGCAGAAATCGCTGTTCCCCTGTGAAACATCCTGTGAGTCAGACCTTGTCTCAGTGAGCTTTTCTCAGGGGTTGCTGCAGGGCTTTGTATCTCCTCTGTCATTTCTTGTCACTTTCTATTTCCTTCATTTTCTTCACTCTTAACCCCCTCAACCCCTACCCCCTCCCATGTTGCCTGCTCTGGTACTGGGGCTGCTTATTGTCTGGGACTAGTGCAGTCAAATCACCCTTTGTCCTTAATTCTTATCTTGCCCCCCCCCCCTCCCCATTTACCGCTTGGCTGTGGAAATCAATAATATGCCTTTGGAAGACCTCAGCCATTTAATTTGACATTTGATCCAGTCGTGGGTTATTTATGTGGAGGAGATACAAATGAATTCTTTCTCGCTCTTTCTAGCCCCCCCTCTTTGCTCTAGCCTTCTCTAGTGGAAGTGTGCTTATGTAAGCCTCCTTGATACACCATGTAGTAATGCTAACAGGGCCCCATTTACAGCAATTGGTGATGCTTTGGAGTCACTACCTAAGCTGTGGTCTAGATCTCCATTTCAGGTCATATGACTAATATATCGCATGGCTAGTCACATAGATCCTGCACTATATACAAAGTAAGGCAATTGGCAATTTAGATGAGACCCTGCGCAGTTATGGTGTCTCTGTTAAGATTAAGACCACCTTATTTGCAATCTGGATAACTGGGGTTACGACAGATTGTGCGTGCTTGGGTTTGTAGTATTTATCATTAGCCCACATGTAGCAGAGGGACAAGCTGAATTAGAGAAAAGAAAGCAGTTCTCCTCTTCACCTTTGCTTCTTTATTCCCAATGTAACAATGAAATGAGCAAGAACTCTGGGACACATTGTGTCTTCAGCACAGACTGGATAATATGACAGTATATAAACTGGATTACATGATTTGGTTAAGATCAAGAAATACATGCTATGAAAAAAATAAATGCCATTTAAGAATTGAAATGACATTCTATGACACCAAGACCCTTGTTTATGAAACATCACAGAGTGGGGAATTGGTCCTAACAGACCAAACTTTTTCACAGAGAGGCATACTACTAGGAGTAAATGTTATTTTATTATTACTCCTGAGGTGTCCAGAAGGAGAAGAAGGTTTACCAGAAAGTGGTGTTCATTTATGAGAGGAGAAATGTTTTGAGAACATTTGATGAAATGAGCTTATTAAAATATACTGTTCTGATTTTGGTGACTGACAGGATGCAGCATAGTGGAAAACACATGCTCAAGATTCAAGATTAGCTTTATTGTCCCACATAGTAGGAAAATTGGATTGGGCTTCCACCCGCGCGGCATCCATAAAAAAATAAAAGCATTCCACATGAACAGAAGACAAGGACGTTTCCGGGGGAAACCAAGTTCCTTACAGCCTTCATCTTTTCCTAGCCAAGTGTGTGTGCCTTAACTTAACCAAACCTTAAACATAGGGTTGTCACATCATAAAACCAATTCTCTGTTTCAACAGTGATTTGTCAGCTGTCAAAACAAAATTACAGAGCATCACTAGAATTTCAATTTTGTGGCAGAGTGTGTTGTAAAACGGCGATATTGCACCCTCGATGAGGAGTCTTCCTTTTCTTACTGAACGCTCAGAGGTAGGAGTGTTTCGGTATGGGCTGATGTCTGCTTCCTGCTACCTGGAGATACCTTTTATGACAATACTAAACCTGTAAAACTCTAAATTAAGTAACGTACCAATTGTAATGTCATTGATGAAGTATTAAAAAGAGTTCAATTTTGAAAATAATCTTATAAGAATTTGAGTATTCATCCCTTTGGGACATTTTAAATGTTTTGTTTTGCAATTTTGAATCACACTGGAATAATTAAGAGCACAGAAAGTCAGGAACTCATCTCCATACACAAACAACACATATACAGTATGTGGAGCAAAACTCTGACAGTTAGGGATAATCAGCCTAAAAAATAATTGTTTTCTATTCATCCCAGGACACAAATCTTCAGTAAAATTGGTCAAAGCAATCAAAATGCCTCGAAGTAGTGGAATAGATACATTTTTAATGAAGGTTCCTCCAGTGGAAATTGAATTTTATGCAGGGGGTAATCAGCTGCTACTGTAGATAGTCACAGCTAGAAAGGATTGTTTGTGTAGCACTTAATACATTTAAGATATTTTCTCCAATAAACGCTGTTGCTGCTTGACACCCCCCCCCGTCCCCCTTCTCTCCCTGCATTATTGGCCTGACTGATGCAGATTAACACATTGGAAGTAATTTTTTAATCAGCCTTTCATTTATTCCTTCCACCATCTGTTGCCACCAAAAACTCTAAAAGTCTTTTCTGCCTTTTCTAGACAAACGGCTCCCTCCTCTTGATTGGGCCATAAAGTAAAATAAATCCCCCTGGTCTTCAATCTGAGATTCGCAACAGCCGTCCAGCAGAGTTCTTTCTAAATTTGACCTGGTGACACACAGTGTATGTGTATCATCTGTTGGATGATTTGCCATGTATTTTAGGACATGCGTGGTATATTCAATGTCCCCCTCAGGAAGAATTAATGCAATGACTTTGGTGATCCCTTAAATTCTCATCTAGCGCCATCATCAGGTTAAAATTTCAATTTGTCCAATACATTGGTTCATCATCAAATCCATGCAAAGCTAATGACATTACCATCGGCCTCAGCTGTGCTTTGTGTTTAGTGGTAATTAGCAAATGTGAAAAAAGAAAGTAAAAAAACAGAGCAAGAGAGAGAAGCGTGGCCTCCACACAGCTGGCCAGACATGGTGTTAAAGGCTGGCTGGTAAAGCTGCAGTCGGAAACAACTGAACATATAATGCAAAACCTTCTTCATCTCTCTCTGCAGCTCATATGACTCCGCTGAGCCCCTCCCACCAAACCCTTCAAGTTCGTATGGTATTGAACACAATGAGCCCGAAGTTCTGTGTGGAGAGGGGACACTGTTTTGTACTACATTCTCGGCCACTTTAGTAGGGTACACCTTGCGAGTACCGGGTTGGACCCCGTTTTGCCTTCAGAACTTACTTAATTCTTCACGTCATACTTTGGTCAAACATTGGTCTATATTGACATGATAGCATCACACAGTTGCTTTGTCGGCTGCACATCCACGATGCGAATCTCGGGGTGGTGCAGTGGATAAGAAGCATGCCTTTGGTGTGAGAGACCCGGGATCAATCCCCCACTGTGACACGTCTACCAATGTGTCCCTGAGCAAGACACTTAACCCCTAGTTGCTCCAGGGCCAAACGACCTCTGACATATAAAACAATTGTAAGTTGCTTTGGATAAAAGCGTCAGCTAAATTAATAAATGTAATGTAATCTACTGTTCCACCACATCCAAAAGATGCTCTATTGCAGTGGTTGGCAATAGGCGGCCTGCTGGCTATAACCAGCCCGCCAGCAATAATATCTGGCCTGTGGCCAGGTTGCTTTGATAGCAGAAAAATAAACAATAAATAAATTGATAGTGGCTAGTGCCGAAATAGATCTGTCATGAAAGCCACATTTACTCCCACAATCACTTCCTCTAAAGTGATTGTGCCTCCAAAATAAAAGCGTGAGAACATTTTTTGCAGCAATGCTTTATGATGAGTTTATTGAGAGTTCTGAAGGACTCTGGCTTGCTTGACACACCTCTGAAAAAGCCGTCAATAAACGTGTGATTGGATTCCCCTGTATTTCCTCAGGGAAATGAAAATAAGCGTCCATAGGTTTATGAATGTGGATCAAACGCCAGGACGCACACACACTGCAGCATATGCTCACAATAAACCATGTGCTGCAGTGATATGTGCAAAAGTGTTCTTATGATCAATTTATTTAACAAGGGATAAAAAATAAATATCCACAGTTAGTTGGAATCGATCATTCAACATTCCTAACAAGAGTCCCGCACAGTACCGACTGAGCCATAAGCGCATACGACTAGGATTTGAAATCTTTGTACTAGCGCACCATGTAACAGCTAGAAAAAAAATTGGCCTGATGCCAGACTTATTTGCCGACACCTGCTCTGTTGGATTGAGATCTAGTTTTAGTCTGGAGGCCATTAGAGTCCAGTGAACTCATTGTCATGTCACGAAACCAGTTTGAGATGATTTGAGCTTTGTGACATTGTGCATTATCCTGCTGGAAGTAGCCATCCCTCTCTGCCTCAAGCTGATGTGTGGTGAGTGTTCTGGCGCTAAATGGCTGCCGTGCATCACCCAGGTGGATGCTACACATTGGTGGTGGTTGAGGTGAGGCCCCATTGTGAAGCGCTTTGAGTTTCAATTATAAAGCGCTATATCAATGTAATGCATTATTATTATTATCATCATCAGAAGATGGGTACACTGTGGTCATAGAGGGATGGACATGGTCAGCAACAATACTCAGGTAGGCTGTCGTGTTTAAACAATGCTCCATTGGTACTAAGGGGCCCAACGTGTGCCAAGAGAACATCCCCAACACCATTACACCACCTCCACCAGCCTGAACAGGAGGATCCATGTTTTATGCTGTTTACGCCAAACTCCTTACCTTCAATTTGAATGTCGCAGCTGAAATTGACACTCATCAGACCAGGCAACGTTTTTCCAATATTCTATTGTCCAATTTTGGTGAGTGTGACTTGTAGCCCCAGTTGCTTGTTCTTACCTGACAGGAGTGGCACCCGGTGTGGTCTTCTGCTGCTGTAGCCCATCTGCTTCAAGGTTGGACGTGTTGCGCATTCAGAGATGGTATTCTGCATACCTTGGTTGTAATGAGTGGTTATTTGAGTTACTATTGCATTTCTGTAATATCGAACCAGTCTGCCCATTGTACTCTAAACCTCTGACATCAACAAAGCATTTTGGTCCACACAACTGCCGCTCACTGGATATTTTCTCTTTTTCTGACCATTCTCTGTAAACCCTAGAGATGGTTGTGCATGAAAATCCCAGTAGATCAGCAGTTTCTGAAATACTCAGACCAGCCCGTCTGGCACCAGCAACCATGCCAAGTTCAAAGTCACTAAAATAGTACATTCTAGTACATTACAAAATCCCCTTTCCTCCCCCACTCTGATGCTCAGTTTGAACTTCAGCAAGTTGTCTTGACCACGCCTACATGCCTAAATGCACTGAGTTGCTGCCATGTGATTGGCTTATTAGCTATTTGCATTAACAAGCAATTGAACAGGTGTACCTAATGTGTGTGCTTTGTTACACTAGCAGCATGATAGAAATACATTGATTTATCATCAAATGAACTAGTGAAGATGAACCGAAAATGTAAATGAAAAAAGTGGAGGCCACCTGTGACAGTATACAGTAGCAAGATCTATAACCAATCAGAGCAGTGTGACTTTTCAAATCTCGACAAGTGACAGACCTCCGTCAGTCATTTCTCCATATTCGATAAATGGTTGTGATCGGTCCAACCGGTTCCACTTCAAGTGGAAATCTGCCTGAATGGGAGGGGAGCCAGACGTATCTGCCAGAGCAAATGAAACATGAGCTTTCAGATTCGTCTGGTTCCCGGGCAAATTTATAACACCAATACAATAAGTGTTCCAGTATCCTTGTTGAGTAGAAAATCCTTTGCCACAGTGACTAGATCCTTTGGAGGAAACAAATAAAAACAGAAATATATAATTAAATATATATTTTCTGATCCATTCAAACGATAGTAGTATGTTCTCATTTTACAGAAGGGGTAGTGATCAATTCTATAATAAATACGTAATCTATATGGTGGATGCTGGACTGGCAGGTGGTTTTGTTGAAAGGATAATTTACAATTGAGAAGAGCGCTGGTAGTGAAATTATTTTATAAGCCCTTTTTTTGTTTCTTTAACAAACCTTTTCTTTTGCCGTCTCTGTTATATATTTCAAACCAGCTTAGGAATAACTGGGTGTCAAGAGCTGGCAATTGAATTCTCAGGTCCACCGAAAGGATGATGGGTAAATCCTGTTGTGCTGCAAACTAGATTTTTTAGAAACATACGCACGCGAATGCATGTAGAGAACGACACTATGTGTACGGGATTCCCTAACAGTGGTTGAACAACACTCTTCGTCACCCCTGATGTGAGCAGGAAAAACCTACTGCAGGCTTCCCATCTGTTCAACTTCAGAGTTATGGCAGAGATCCATCACACACACACACACACACACACACACACACACACACACACACCTCATTCATAAAGTTGGTCAGATTCAGGCTCCCTTCCACTGGGAGCAGAGTGTGAGGGAGAGTAGCAGCAGTGTCAGAGAAGCTCACTTGAAGTCCAGATTTAACATACTGTGCCATTTAGAGCTATTAACCTGCCACTCACTGTGTATGCTCAGTGTATGAACAGTTAATATGTATATACAGGATGAACTGTTCAAATAGAAACCTTAATATAGCTTGAAATGAACTGTAGACTGCTCATGAAGATGAGCCACATTAAAAAAACACTTGAATGTGTAAAAAAACACTTGTAGATAAATTGTCAGCAGTAAATTGAGATTTTGGACATGTTTTGGTTAATCAGCAAAAGATATAGCGTTGCATGTCTGTAACTTTCACATCTATAAACTATGTGCCATGAGTGCATACATTTCACTCTCAGAATTTGAACACTCAAATAAAGTTAGGGAAAATATAAGTACCTTTCAGTATTGCAGTCAGATGATGGCATGATTAGGCTGGAGGACAGGAAGGAAAAGCAACAAGAACAATAAGAACCCAAAGTCAACATGAGAAATTAGATTATGTGACAAACTGAAGCCTAGTCTCTGAATTTGTTCCATATCCGGTTTTGTGTCTTAACTTCTGGTTGCCATAAGTCAAATGTGAGAAGGTCAAATGGAAAAAAACTAAGAGACAAAGTTACCTACAGTGTTGGCTGTCTTACAGCTAGCTTAACCTTACTTACTGTGTGTTGCACCGTGATGTTTCTATGGTGAATATTTTCAAGAGCACTGATGCTTCATGTTTTGATGGCGTTATGTTATAAAATGATGTGTTTGCATTTGTCACAAATAATCACTTGTTGATTTTTGCTTTCTGCACCCTGAGTGAGTTTATAATTCACAGTGCTAAAAGCTAGGATTGATTTCAGTTTTGCTCAGTCACTTTTTTTTGGCCTGAAAGAATAAAAAACAGCTGGATAACTTGAACAGCTGGAACTGAATAAAGCAGAGGAGAAACAGCACAGCAGGTGCGGTGACTGAGGATGGAGGATTACTGCTGGCTGGTAATGCTACCTGTAGACCAAATTGACAACATTTGGTGCAGATTGCATTTCAGCTGAGTTGTCGGATGTTGAAAGGTGATCCAAAGGAGCTATTTTGGTACATTGTGTTTTTGAATTCATCCCTCAGCTGTTGCCCTTGATTTCATGGGTATGGGTTTCTGCTTTCATGTCTTGTTGGTCTCCCAGCTTGTTTTCAGTCATATTCTCGTTACATGATTACCCATTAGCGCCATATGTCTTGCTTTGTGTGTCAGGCATTTTCAGGATTCATTTTAAGTTTACTTTTGTGTAATAAATATAATACTACAATCTTTTGTCCTATCAACACCTCTGCAAAATCTGAAGTAGTAGTTTAACTAAATGGTGGTGAGTAATACTGCTAACAGTGCTCGGTGTGTGAATTTATATGGCCACCATCGTTCAACTTCTCTTGGTGTGTCACACTGCAAACGATGCCTCACCATAAAAAGGTGGAGGTATGAGGGGAAAAAACAACGACAATGAATTGAATTTGAAAGACTAACTGCCAGTGAGACTGATTCAAATGCATGACATAGATCACACTGATGTCTCATCTATATGAAGTCGTCTCATGCTTGAAAAGCTGCACCACAATAAATTTGATAATGGAGCAGGAGCGGTGTGATGAACAATGCTTCAAAGGGATTGAAGTAATTTAAAAACATGGATTTGTCGTTATGATGATGGAGGTTGATACCACCACCGTCCTTAATGGATGCGAGGTAGACATGTAGAAAGGCCAGGAAATTACAAAAATAGGTAGTCTGCAGTGTTGTACTGTCACTCAAGTATACATGACATACTTACATTTTATGTATCACATTACTGCCATCCATTATCCAAAGCAAGAGACTTGTAGAGACTTGAATCACACCTGGAATAGGTAATCCATCACGTAGATCAAAATGTCTGCAGACGTTATTTTATTAAAGCCCTTAATCAGTGCAAACCTTCAAAATTTGCACTGAAAACTGCATCACCACTTCCACCACCAACAGAAACATACATTTGCTAGCCAAAAAAAGCAGAGAAGGTGTTCCCTTTCATTCAAGCAAGTGTCTCTTCTCAAAGGGAAGTTGTTGCAAAACTTTCATCTTTGACAGTTTCCTTTTTATATCAACATGGATATAAGTTGTTCTTGATCATTACGTCCTTGGTTTCAGAACATGCACAGAAGTAATGATACCTTTTTTCTTGCAAGCGCAGATATCTCTAACCATTTGATAAAATATACAAAAAACATTTTGACTGTCCAATTTGCACATGAATGATTTTTTTGTTGCAGGGGAGCACAAGAAAATGCCAACAATTAATACAATGGGTTGTCACCTTGAGGCATTTTCCAGTCATTATATTCCATTGATGGTGGACTGATCAGTTATTACAACAAACCTGCGTTATCTCGCTGTTCTCCATTTCAAGGTAGCTGCGGGAAATAAAAGATTGACATAAAGACATGATCTTCATTTGTTTTGTTTCAATCAAGACAGATGCCTCAGAGAGGGGAAGGAATAACAGGAAGTGAGTTTGTGAGAAATGGGTTCCAAATCTTGAGGAAAAAGATTACATTAGTACAGGCACTTGAGTTAAAATAGTTAAATAAGTGGATAAAACAATTCAGGATTAATAACAGAACAGATAACTATGTCTGCATTGGTGTGAGAGTTATTGGATGAGTGTATGTAGTACTGTATATTGGCGTAAATTTGTGTAACAAGTGAATCCATAAAGTTGAATGTGTTTTCTTGACATGTATTTTTCTTTCAGTAGGAATGCCTGGCATCACATAGTCTTGTTGTCACAGTGTGGTTGCCATGTTTGATATTATTGTGGACATACTGCATAAAAGGGCGGGATATATACTATTTATGTGCAGATCAAATAAATGAGATACGGCCATTTCATTTTTGTTTTTTTAGTTTGGACATAGCCAGGCTAGCACAGCTGTTACGTTTTATTTATGTCATCCACATCAAATCAGTCAGAACCATTCAGCACCACGGTCAGCTCCACTCAGTAAAGTCCTGTGGAGTTTTTCAGGAATTGAGGCAATCCAAAATAGTGCAGTGATTTTCAAAAACACATTTTCTTATTTTTACTGACTTGAAGTAAAAAGCCAATCAGTTGTGTTTGTTGCATAGCAACATAATTACAGCTTCTAATTTGAACACGTTATAACTATAGACTGTATAGGTTATAACAGAGATTTAGAGTAGTTTTCCATATTTTATGCACTGACAGAAAAGAGTAGCCACTTGCTTCCACATTTGCTTTTTCTTGTCATTATCAGAAACAATGTCCAAGAATGTGTTACATACAAGGAATTTGATTCCAGTTTTTCAATGCTCTTACACAAAATTCCAAGAACAATCAGAATCAGAAGGAGCTTTATTGCCAAGTAGTGTTTTACACGTACAAGGAATTTGCTTTGGTGTTATGGTGCTACACGCAGACAGACATACAGCTGACATAAATAGATGTAGAAATATATAAATATATAACTTGCATTTGTTTATTACATAAGAATAAGAGAAGAATCGAAGGCCCGGGCCTTGTTGATGAGGCTAGCTGCATACGGGTAGAAGCTGTTTTTGTGGCAAGAGGTTTTGGTCCTGATGGACCACAGCCTCTTGCCAGAGGGGAGAGTCTGAAACAGTTTGTGGCCGGGATTGGAGGCGTCAGATGCAATTTTTCCTGCTCGCCTCAGAGTCCTCGAGGTCCTGAAGTGATGGAAGATTGCAGCCAATCACCTTCTCTGCAGAGTGGATGATATGCTGCAGCCTGCCTTTGGCCCAGTGGCAGCAGCGTACCAGATGGTGATGGAGGAGGTGAGGATGGACTCAATGATGGCGGTGTAGAAGTGCACCATCATTGTCTTTGGCAGGCTGAACTTCTCCAGCTGCCGCGGGAAGTACATCCTCTGCTGGGCCTTCTTGGTGATGGAGGTGATGTTCAGCTCCCACTTGAGGTCCTGGGAGATGATTGTGCCCAGGAAGCGGAAGGAGTCCACAGTGGTGACTGAGGAGTCACACAGGATGATGGGGGATGGTGGGGCTGGGCTCTTCCTGAAGTCCACGACCATCTGCACTGTCTTCAAAGCGTTGAGCTCCAGACTGTTCTGGCTGCACCAGGTCACCAGATGGTCGATCTCCCACCTGTAGGCAGACTCATCCCCACCTGAGATGAGCCCAATGAGGGTGGTGTCATCTGCAAACTTCAGGAGCTTGATGGGCTGGTGACTGGAGGTGCAGCTGTTGGTATACAGGGAGAAGAGCAGACGGAGCCTTGAGGGGAACCGGTGCTGATTGTCCTGAAGTCAGAGACATGTTTTGCCATCTTGACGTGCTGCAGGGGGTCCAGGAGTGGGTCTGTGATGGATTTAAGGTGGGACAACACAAGGTGCTCAAAAGACTTCATTACCACAGAGGTCAGGGCGACGGGTCTGTAGTCGTTTAGTCCCGTGGTCCTTGGTTTTTAGGGGACAGAGATGATGGTGGAGGCTTTGAAGCAGGCTGGCACATGGCATGACTCCAGTGAGGTGTTAAAAATGTCTGTAAACACTGGGAGACAGCTGATCAGCACAGTGCTTCAGGGTGGATGGGGAGACAGAGTCCGGCCCCGCTGCTTTGCGAGGTGTCTGCCTCCTGAACAGTCTGTTGACGTCCCTTTCCAGGATGGTAGGAGAGGGGGAGGAGGTGGCGGATGAGATGGTGGACTGTGGCCGATCAGTGGTGTCAGGTCTGTTACAGGAAGATAGTAATACTTTCAGCTTATAAACAAGAACAGGAAAGCTAGGAAAACGATAAATGTAGAACTATTATGTACATAAAAGTAGGTTAAATATATATATATTAAAAGCAACTATGAACAACATACAATATCTATATCCACATAAACTGTGTTGTGTTCAGGCGGCCCCACAAAAACTTGAAATATAAAAAGTGTGTTCAGACATTTGATATCCACTGGAGATGAACTGCCTGAATCTTTCTGCTACATTTTATTGTACTAACCCAAACTGGGAGACAAACAACGTTATGCTTTTTCCTCATCATCCTTAAGTGCTACCAAAGTAAATATTTTCAAAGAGATGATGCAAAATCTAAGAGCTGCAATTAGGAAGCAAGTGATCTGCCTAACCGCTCATGGAGGACTATTGCTTTTTTAGCAGATTTTGTGCACAATGACAAAGCGCCTTCTGGTTCATGACAACAAGGCTTAAAAAGAGCAAAACTCAGCTCGAAACACTGTTTTTTTTGGTGGGGGGGGGTTTGTCTATATGACTTTATGATAAAGTATTGACAGACTGATGAGCATTCACTGGAATCAAATCAGTTTCTTCAAATGTCAGCAGCATTTTCTCAAAAGGTGCGACTAAAGTGAATCTTCATTGATTTCTTCATAAACATTTTGCAGCCACAAATACAGGTGCTGGTCATATAATTAGAATATCATCAAAAAGTTGATTTATTTCAGTAATTCCATTCAAAAAGTGAAACTTATATATAGATATAGATATTCATTCATTACACACAGACTGATATATTTCAAATGTTTATTTCATTTAATTGTGATGATTAAATCCAATCCTTTTTGTTTTTAGCCCAGGCGCTTCTGACGCTGTCTTGTTCAAGAGTGGCTTGACACAAGGAATGCAACAGCTGAAACCCATGTCTTGCATACGTCTGTGCGTGGTGGTTCTTGAAGCACTGACTCCAGCTGCAGACCACTCTTTGTGAATCTCCACCACATTTTTGAATGGTTTTTGTTTCACAATCCTCTCCAGGGTGTGGTTATCCCTATTGCTGGTACACTTTTTTTCTACCACATCTTTTCCTTCCCTTCCCTCTCTATTAATGTGCTTGGACACAGAGCTCTGTGAACAGCCAGCCTCTTTAGCAATGACCTTTTGTGTCTTGCCGTCCTTGTGCAAAGTGTCAATGGTCGTATTTTGGATAGCTGTCAAGTCAGCAGTCTTCCCCATGATTGTGTAGCCTACAGAACTAGACTGAGAGACCATTTAAAGGCCTTTGCAGGTGTTTTGAGTTAATTAGCTGATTAGAGTGTGGCACCAGGTGTCTTCAATATTGAACCTTTTCACAATATTCTAATTTTCTGAGATACTGATTTTGGGGTTTTCATTAGTTATAGTCAGTTATAATCATCAAAATTAAAAGGAATGAACACTTGAAATATATCAGTCTGTGTGGAATGAATGTATACATTATACAAGTTTCACTTTTTGAATGGAATTACTGAAATAAATCAACTTTTTGATGATATTCTAATTATATGACCAGCACCTGTATAGTAGGATTCAGAAAAAAAATCTGAGCATGGAAGTTCATTTTTGACCTTGGGATCAATGTGTGTGCAAAAAAAACTCAACACTCAAAGGTTCGCTTTCAACTCTCATGGTCTTCATCAGTGAATGTGACCTAAATGGTAGGACGTTGGTTGGTAGTACTTAAATAAAACTTAAATTTAATTACAGGAAATTAGTTTAATGAAAGCATTGTCCAGAATGCACGCTGACCCTCCTTTGAACAGAAGTTGTGTTGATGATACACAGCCGTCTTCACGTCGACAAAAGCAAAATTGACTTCCTGCACTGCTTCCAACAGTGTCTCACATATAATTACTCATTTTCAAGCAGGTCTACCTGAGGCAACTACAAACCACATTATCAGCAGAACTTGAGCTGTCTGCAGCTTCACTGTGTCCTGTGGTTCCTATTGTTACTACCCCAAGGAGATGAGCTTACATTTCCTTAATGTATCATAACACTGGTTTTCATATCTCGTTAAAGGATGTAGACAAAACTCCCAAAATTACTTAATTTTAACAAAATTTCTAGAGACTAGCTGAAGCAATGCTACTGACAGAAATTATGCATGATTTAGTCAAAGTTTTATTTCACCAAACCATCAGCTTAAAGAAGTAGTGCAACATTTTGGGGGCCATGCTAGCTGTTTATGCTAAATTAAGTCTTCTGGCTCTAGCATCATTTTTATACAGGTATGGTATTTCTGACACAGACTGACACTCTTATAGAAACACCTATAGCTGCAACGAACAATTATTTTCATTCTCAATAAATCTGTTGATTAGTGTCTTGATAAATCAATTAGTTGTTTGGTCTATTTAAATGCCAGAAAAAGGTGAAAAATGTAGATGTGTTTCCCAAATCCCAAGTAGACGTCCTCACATGCCTTGTTCTGTCCACAACCCAAAGGTATTCAGGTTACTGTCTCAGAGGAGTAAGAAAACATGGAAACGTTTACATTTAATAAGAAGAGAATTTTTATTCTTTTCTTTTTTTAAATTACTTGAACGGATTAATTTTAATTAAGTTTCTACTGCCACACTGCCAGACTGCGCAGCAGCTTTTTCCCCCAAGCCATCAGACTCTTAAACTCTAATTCATCCCCAGCACTGCTCTATTGATTATAGTTTATTTCTGTTTACCATTCTTTATAATTGATTCTGCATTAATGTATATTGTCTGCTATGTAGCAGAAGGGAGTTACAAAACACAATTTCACTCTATATCTTCTTATATTGTGACAATAAACCTGCCTATCTACCTTAATCAATTATCTAAATAGTTGGTGATTAATTTAACAGCTGACAACTAATCGATTAATCGGTGCAGCTCTACAACTGTTGGTATAAAGCAATTAATCTCTAAATAGATATATGGTGTTTTTAGTCCAAGTAGTGTTGACCCATCATGTTTAAGTGGGCTTTGGTTGCATGCAGGTAAACGGTCATTGTAAAAAGCAAAAGAGGTGCAACGCTTTTGTAAAATGCAATCTCAAAACTCATTAGCTATCTTCTAACAGTGACTCAGCTTTTTATCAATCTCAGAACATTAGAGATTCTCTGTTTGTTTTTTAAAAATGTATCTGCATTTAAATGTTCATTAGCTGATGGATTCCGAGATTGTAAAGCAATAAAGCTCAGCAGCACCATAAAGTGTGTCCTCCAAAATGATAGCTGAATCAACATCTCTTATAAAAAAACAACAGAGCAGAATAATGTTATGTTGTTTTTTATAAGAGATGTTGAAGGGAGGATTTATTGTATTAGACAGTGTTAGTTTTAGCCAGGTGCACCTAATAAACTGGCAACTTTATCTTCATAGTTCTTTGTAGATTTTGTCCCCCTTCTCTTCCATTGGAATTATGTTAGGAACAGATTTATTCACAGCCAGTACAAGAGGAATCATTACAGTGACCAAAACTCTGAGTCTTGTTTTAGGAAAAAGCTTGAAAAACTGTAAAACTATTCTTTAACCAAACACTAGGCTACTTTGTAATCACTGCTCTGAACCCAGCCTCTTGTGGCCGTTCGAGGAACTGCAGCTTAAGGCTGTTTGACACTTTCTGGCTTGTGTGGGTTTGTAAAACCCTTTTGACGCCGTAGAGAACCATTTTAGCTATTAGTTTTCTCGTGAAAACATTGAAATACGATGCTGCTGGAAACATTTCTTAAACCTTTTTATGATACAAATGATGCTGCTGTGCTTCAAGTCTACACAAGTTTAGGGACCTGATTTATCACACTGACCAATATAGCTATAAACCAGGCATGTTCTGTTTATTTATATATTGAGGTATGGTTCTACTTAGACCCTAATGACACAAGACACCCTGCCATCACAGTGAAAAATTATAAAATAGGTTAAATAACCCCGTGTGAAGCCTTTTGAATCTTTCAAAAGAAACGCAAAAGAGAAGTTCACACACAAATAATCCCTTTAGATCGCAGCTTGTTCATTATAATCCTGTTAATTGGGACAATTGACGCTTTTTAAATGGCACATTAAAAAGGCTATATGCAGAATGAAAGGAGCATGAGTAAGAACAAGACTCACATTGGACTTAAGAACATTGAGGATCTCCTGATGTAAAAAGAGCTATTTGTAATAATGTCTCTGAAACACAATCTCTTGTTAGCCATCAGTCATCGCTGACATTTTTGTATCAGCGGCTCTGGAAGTTTTGGTGTTAAATGAGCTGCGGGGACTTTTCCGCCGCTGGGTGCTGAGCGGGACTGACTGATGCCCCTCCTGCCTGCCCCGGTCGGGTAAAAGGCGCATGTGTGTTATTGCTGTGATGTGAGTTGAGCCGCATCCAGACGCACTGGCCGCTGCTGGCTGATGCCGCCCCCCCTCATCTTGGTGGTGTTGTGCGCAAAATCTCCAGCGCCGGACGGACGGACGCAGTTTGACGGTACAAACGAGCGGCTCTGCGTGGGGATATCCAAGAAAAAGCCACTCAATTCAGACATGGATTTTTAACGGGCATTTGATCTTTTTTTATCATAGTTTTTTTTTTTACCCTGTGATGTTGCTTTTGCCCCGGGGGTGTTAATTAAACCTGCTCGATGTCTCTCATCAGTTTATAACCGAAACAAAATGAGGATTTCTTCTCGCGACTGGTTTCTGTTGATATTCTCTGGCTTTTGGGGACTGGCAATGGGTGCTTTCCCGAGCAGCGTTCAGATCGGTAAGTGTGAGCTTTGATGTTAGTTATAACCATAAAATGAAACGTATGAATGAATCTGTGGACGTCCTGTCTGCTGCCTCTGTCCTGCCATTTAACACCTCAGCACTAGCCTACTCAAAGTGGAAATTGTTGATTTTCTTTTTTGTTGTTGTCTGAAATAAGACATGCAGACAGCCTTATTTCCTCTGTTGATGCTGTGCTTGTTTAATACACACACACCTAATGTGTTTTGTATCTGCAGGCTAGAGTGTGTATCCCAGTGCACTCCGCCACTGCAGCAGATCAGAGCAGCAAAGTGTGTGTGTGTGTGTGTGTGTGTGTGTGTGTGTCTGTATTCCCTATGCAGGCTGCCTGTGCATTGACTGCTGTTAACACTCTCCCAGACCCCAATCCTGGCGCTGCAATAAACCTCTGCCACGGTCCCACGGGCCTTACAGCTCCACTGTGCACTCTTTTTCTCGAGTTGCTCTTGCTCTTTTAAACATTTGCATGTTTCAATTTAACAACTAAACAGCGTTCATGGGAGGAAATAAAGATGATGGGTTCATGGTTTTCATTAGCAGGCAGATTGACTTGGTTGATTTAAAGGCAGGGAATAAAAAGAAGGGCAAACTGTGACCTCCAGCTGTCATCACAATGCTCTCAAAAAATCAGTTAACAGAAAAGCAGACCTTCATGCTTTTTCCTGTTAAAATCCTCAGGAACAAATATTTTTTTAGTCTTAAGAAGGTGTTAAAACCTTATTTATCTAATCAAAAATTTGCTGAGACTGACTTTTTGTGGTTTTACCCTCCAATGCACCCCTGCTTGTAGCAGAGTTAAGGCACATCAGAACGAGTCAGGCTGATGAAAAACGACAAGCTGTTCAAATGATTCTCCTTGTCCTTTTATATCAGTGTGATACTCAAATCCCCAGCCCCTCCAGAGAGGTCAGAGGTCAGGGTCTGTTACAGAACAGCACCCCTGGAAGTGAGGATACCCGAGCTGGGTGGGGGTTTAAACCTGCATCTGTGAAACTGCCGCACCATCTTGCTAAACATTCAAGTAATATAATATGTGCTGCTGATTTAAGCATTTTTACTCACACAGCTTATCTGCTGTTTCAGACAGTTTCCTAATATTTTTCAGATTATAACCACTTCTCTTTATCATTTGGCTAACAACATTGCTGTCAATCATAGCAAACATAGTTGCTGTAATACCTTTTATCATATTTTCCATTGAGGCCCTGTAAATGATCTTTGGGAGTGTAAAAATCCACAATGTGCCAGTGTTTCCTCACCCATCAGACTTCATTTAACACTTCATGTAGTTTTGATCAGCCACCGCAAAGCTCCATCAGTTCTCAGAGAGGGCAAACATCTCTCCAATCAACACTTGTCAGTTTCAAATAATTGTCACTGAAAAATCACCACTTATTAGCTGCACGAAATTTGCTGTGTACACATACATGCAACACACAAAAGTCACACACACAGTCATGGCACACATGCTCTGCAACTGTCACAGATGAATTCTGGCACCAGTGATACATGTGAAGACAGTCTTTTTTAAATTTATTTCCTGTCCCAGCATGCATTACATGGAGTGCAGGGGGAACAACCCAAAAGCAGAAATAGTCACAAAACTGAGTGGTTGATTGTTTATCTTCCAGGATTTGGAAAATTGTTTCCAAGCAATACTAAAAGTTATTTCAGGGATTCATGGGTTCTCATTTAAGGATACTGAAGCTCTTGTCACTTCTGAGGAAGATCCTAATATCATCTGAGTAGCCTGGCTTTGTGTGTGGATGTAAACTCTCTTAAGGATGTGACTATTCAGAGGGTATTTACTGAGGTCCAACTCTTGTTGCCAGATTCTTAAACCTACTGAGACCAGTTAGATCATCACACATGGAGACCCCATTTGCACCTGGTATTAACATGTGATCTAAATCTGTTTAAGGAATAACACACGTTAAGGTGTATATACGCTCAGAATCCGTTGCAATTAGAATTGGCCAGCCCATGTCTGGAGGTGGTCTGGCTCACATTGAGAATGGATCTCAGCCAGGTGTAAATGCAATTTGTATAACGTGACTACAACTGGCCAAATATGTTGAAAGGTTCACCTAACTCCACCTCTTCCTGCTATCTCAAGCTGCTTGTCAAAAAGCTACAGACAATCCCTTCCAGGGCAATGGAATAATAAATGGAGCTTATGCAGCAGCATCACTTTCTAAGATTCTCAAGGGACCACTACAATGTGCAAGACTAGGGGTCACGTGACCAACAGGGGTAGTCGAGATAGCAGTGTGCTTGCAAGCTTCTTCAATGGCTCTGATTACCTTCTTACAATTAGTAACATTAGCCTAATTAGCATGGCTTTTGACAAGTAGCCCATAGATACCATTAGCTGTTTCCATCTTCTGTCATGTGACCCTCACCTTGCACATCTTGGCGGCCTCTTCGAGAGGACCACACATTGCTTTCCTCCACCTAAGACACAGCGTGTTCGTTAACAAGTCGGCCAGCTCTACCTGCCTAATTTGCATGTGGCGATCTGATCACAATGCAAGCAGAATTGAGATGATGAGAACACTCTCAATTCTGATACCAAGTGTAAATTCAAAGGCCTGTGATCAGATGTCATCATAAAGATAACACATACCAGGAGGAAATGGGGTCAAAACAAACAGGCTGTTTGGAGACACAGTTAAGACTCTCCTTGGAGTCTTGTTTTAGGCAAACCATATGGCATTTAAGAAACTTCAAAGTCTGGGGCCCTTACAGTGTGTACTTTTGTACTGAATCTCATTATGTGTAACATCTAGCAGAGGGGAAAGTCATAGCTGAATAAGTGGGATTTGGCTCAAGGCTGTATTTGTATCCTCTTTTTAATTAGCAGTGAAAAGTTTTCACATTTGAAATGTGCAAAGGGCATTCCTAGTGATTGGAAGTCAAGATAATCAAAATGTTCTCACTTTTTTTTTTTGCAAATCAGGAATTAATTCCTCCTTTGAGCATTTGGTAGGAAGTGTTGGTCAATGGGACATGAAACCATCACAGTGGAAATTATATAGCCATCATAACAGCTCATGTGCTTTTTGTGAACATTACTGGAGTTGTGCAAAAATATGGAAGAGATTTACATGAGTGGGCATTACAAAGGAGTAAAATATTCTAAAGTTTACCTTTTAAAGAGTTCAGCCATAAAGAGAACATACTGGCATTTCTCTTTAAATGACATTTTATACTTTCTCATCCCAAGAAACACAGCCTGCAGTTAGATTTTCAAATGTGAAACAAACTGCTTCTAACCGAAAACATCACTGACATTTGCACAACCATGAACTGTGTAGTCAAGATCTTCGTATATGAACATGGCTGTAATGTAAAAAATTATAAAATAGAAAGATTAAAGAAACCAAGAGCAAACATCTCTGATGCCAAACTGATTCTTCACACTGGAGCTGCTCTTGTGAGAACTGAATGAAAAGCTGTGTTGATCCAGAAGGATATTTGGTGAATATTATATTATCTTTTCTGCTTGCAATAATATGAAACAAAGGTGATTTACATGCTAATCAGACTGTATCCTACATTGTCACAAAGCCTAGTGGTGCATGAGTTGCTAATCTGTAGGATTAACACAGAATTGTCAGCAGTAGGATATTGGCAAAGTGATTTACCACACCAATATTGGGCTTTTATTACATCCCATATATTGTCTAGTCAGTTGTGTCGACCTCTAATATGATAGAGGTTCTTCTCTGACCACAGATACTAAATCAGTCTGTCAAACCCTAATAAACTTTTGGTAAAACCTTTTTAAAACCCAAAAACAGCAGTTGTTTGTTTAAATGTCTAACACAACCCGTGTTTACTTGACAAAGACCTTGGTTTCCTGTGGCCATAATCAAGATCCTTGCCTAACTGTAACTATGTAGTTTTTTTTAACCATAACAATGAATATTTCTAAAGAAATTTTTTAAACCCAACTACCCCAAACAGTAACCAGGTAGATTTTATCAACCTGGATCTATGGATGGCAATCCTAAATATCTCAATAACTACTGGATGGATTGCCATGAAAGTTGGTACATATATTCATGGTCCCCGAAGGATGAATCCTAATGATTTTGGTGAAGCCCATCTTTTTCCTTGAGTGCCACCAGCAAGTCAAAGTTTATACTTTTCTAGTGAAATATCTTGACGGTGGATTTTGGCTCCTATGGACTTTTCTTCTAGTGCCAACAGGAAATTGACAGTTCTCTCATAGTGAAATGTCTCAACAACAATTGGATGCCAATTTTGAACATGATAAACATTTTACCTACTGAATGTCAGCATGTTAGCATTTCTAGTGTTAGCAGGGTGATGTTAGCATTTAGCTCAAAGTATATCTGTGCCTAAGTACATCCTCACACATCGTCTTTAGTCTCGTTTTAACCCTAACCATAATCTTTCCTAACCTTAATAGTCATTTTTGTGTCTAAATCTAAACATATCGAAGCCATAACAGTGACAAATCAACAAAAAATAGTATACTTATTAATTATTGTAACTAGTGTGGAGTCACTCAAACCTTGGGAACAGTTAACTTACTTAGGTGTCATCATGTGACATGTGTCATCAAGGTGCAGAACTTCAGTCACAATAAGAAGTTTTATATGGAAGATAAACCCTGACAAACAATAATGTCCTTTTGATAACTAATTTGCATGAACTCCAGTGAAAATCTGCAGGAAGTATTGAGATTGTTTTAGTAGTTTTCTGCTGTTATTTCACTTGTTTCATGTCTCTGTGCTCCTCTGCAGTAAATGAACTGTCTATAGTAAGAGTGGATACTTCTCTGGTGCTTTTTTCTCCACATGCTCCTCATCAGACTTGTGTTCCTCCCCTTTTGTTTAGGCGGTCTGTTCATCAGAAACACTGATCAGGAGTACACTGCCTTTCGCTTGGCAATCTTCCTGCACAATACCAGCCCGAACGCCTCGGAAGCTCCGTTCAACCTGGTGCCTCATGTGGACAACATCGAGACGGCAAACAGCTTTGCCGTCACCAACGCCTGTAAGTCATGTGGCCTCATGTTGTGTTGGTCCACTGTGGGGTTTATGATCACAGTAAAACAGGAAAATGAGGCTTCCCGTGCAGCAAAGTGTGCAACATGATTTAAACAAACAATCGTGAGGTAACCAGACAGGGTACATGGACAATATTGGCTTTTATTTAAGGATAATTCAGTTTTATTACAACTGGGGTCTTTATTTCACCATAAGTGTTATCAGAAAGAATAACCAAGTTAGTGGAATAGTGCATCCTTATCTAGTAGTAAGAAGCTGGAAAGCTGGATGTGGTTGCGCCATGTAACTTCTTCTGAAACCACAAATTGTCATGTTTACATTTCTGTTTGTACCCAGTTTAAACAAACAAGACTCAGCATGTTAATCAGTGAGCTTTAGATATATTTTAAGGTGTATTTTTTAAACTTTGGGCAGAGCTAGGCTAATCACATCCAGACTTCAGCTCTGTATTTAATGCACTGTCATGAGATTTGGATAGATCTGTTCATCTCATTTTCAGAAAGAAAGCAAAAGAAAGCATTTATTCCAAAATGGTGAAATATTTCTTATATTATATATCTTTTATTGCTGTGATCTGGATTTGGCTTGTTAAAATCTAATCTTCAGACTGCTTCTGTTTGTTACCCAGCTGGACATATTTTTAGCAATTTTTCCGTGTTCCTCAATCTCAGCAATTATTTTGGTGAGTACAATCTCATCTTAATGAATAGAAATTATATCCAAAACTATAAAAATATGACTCACAGTGGCATAAACTGGATTTATCCTTTTAAAAGTTGGACACTCTCCAGCTCTATTAACGTGAATAAGCATATTGTTATCATTAGTGAAACTAGGATCAATGTCAGGAGTAATGACAGAAACATGGTTTAAGTTTAAATATATTTATATGTATAATGGACATCATCCCAAATGACAACAGTGGAAACGCTGTAAATGACACCTATTTAGGACGTGTGTTTTTATCCTGACACTAAAACAGCTGTGTGTGGGTGTGGGTGAGGGTGAGTGTGCATGAGTGTACGTGTATGTGAGATGATGTGACAGTACAGCTGTGTCTGTGAGTGTCTGCTGGTTCACAACTGATCACACGCTTATGGGGACAGCAGCTGTAAACGCACATAACACACAAACAACAATCACACACAAACAACTGCCATGGTTAGATCTCCTGACATTAGTAGGCATGATTTTTGTGTAATCCTCAGGCAAACATCCTCTTTTTTCCCCCTGGTTTCTGTTTGTGTGTATGTGTGTGTGTGTGTGTGTGTGTGTGTGTGTGTGTGTGCGTGCGTGCGTGCGTGCAAGGAGTTCCCACAGTGACCATAAAACATGGCACCCTGATGTCTTCTACTATCTATGGTGTGGTCTGGTGTTAGAAAAATCAATGGCTAAATTAAGCAGAGAATTAAGTGCTGTTATGTTTGTTTGGTAACTGAGGGGGGGGGGGGGGGGGGGGGGGGTGTGGTGGTGTGTGTGTGTGTTTCATGTTTTTATATCCAGGTGGGCACTTTAACCGAATGCAAGCTAACTGATGTGGACTCGTGTCACCGTGGGGACAAAAATTGGGGTCCTCACAGGTAGAGACTGCTTTTTGAGGGTTAAGACTTTAGGGTTTTAGGGTTCAGGTTACAAATAGGTTAAGAGCATTATTTTGTGATGGTTAAGGTAAGGTTAAAGGGCCAGTGAATGCATTATGTCAGTGAGAAATGTCTCCAGGGAAATGGAGGAACAAACGTGTGTGTGTGTGTGTGTGTGTGTGTGTGTGTGTGTGTGTGATGACCAGAGACAATGACATTTAAGATTTCCTAAATATTCTCATTTCATGATCAGAGAGTTTGAAAAAGTCTTATGGTATTTAGTCTTTTTCATTTTACATAATCATTTAGAGCCTCCTATTTCCCTCTTAAATTTGCCCTTCAACCTTCAAATAACACTAGGGGTGTCCAAGTTCAGACACTGGTAAATTAGCACCGTTAAAAGAGTGCCGAATTAGCTATTAGCAGTTCCCGTATGCAACGTACCCATGGATGTACAGAAAACTGACACTGGAGTACTTTGATACTGAGGAAAACCTAAAACCTATATAGTTATAATGTTAAATTTAAGTATAAGGAGTGTGTTTTTTTTTCAACTGGGATTTATGGACTTTTGGATGGACACCAGGTATAATGATACTCTCGAGAAGTGTCCGTAAGTGTATCATGTCTCAGACTTGACTGAGTTATGACTCCAAGGCATACAAATTTTTCACGCACCTGTATCTGTGTCTCATGCCTCCCCCTCTGCATTTAGTCTTATTTTGCAACATTATATTTGCTTTGCTGTGGTGGGATTATTGGAAACCTTGAAACCATGCTGATGTAAGCATTAACTTCAAATGTTTTTAGAACTGATACCTGATGTATCTGTCAGGTTTTGCCTATTAATGACCTCTAAGATGAAATTACAGTAGATGACGCTGTATTGGTCTCTGCTGGGAAATGTGTACTGCCAGCAACAGATGCAGAATAATGCAGGGAACATTATAAAAATAGGTTATGAGCACAAGAACAGAATATAAGATAAGCATTCAAAATAATTTCAAGGTGATATATACTGTATATATGCACTCAAATATACAGCCAACACAGAGCATACATATTAATGTGGTCTTAGTTTAAAAATACCTAAATATACAGAATTATTTAATCTGCAATACATAACCATAATGATCTAGATCCAGACCACTACAAAGTGCTTTAGTATATTTTATGAGCCTCTTAAAAAGTAGCTTCTCTGCCATAAAAAGGGACTGTGGTTGCAGAAACTGAAACCTCTTTATTTCAATAATCCTTTTACCTTTGCTTGTTTTTCACTTGCAATGTTACTCCATCCTCAAAAGAGGCATTTTGTGTTCCCCCGGTCAATACAGACACTGAAATGAGGCAGTGAGACAAGAAATGGCTGTTTGAAGAGCTCGCAGTGACCAATGGAATAAGGGGAGAACAGCAGTTGTCCTGTAGTGCAGGCATGGGTCGGTGTAAACTGTATATTTCCAGGAGCAGAAGAAACTATGGGATTGTTCACCTCTAGTCTAATGGCTGCCCAGTCACAGGAAGTGAGTCTGCAGCACATTGATTGACCAAGCCAAATCAGAGCAGAATTACATGAGCCAATCAATGGCTCTGATAGCTCAGGGCCAGCGGGGAATCTGAGATCGAACCGCATCGCCTATTTCCACCCACTGTTTTACATTTCCCAGTGTCTTTATTCTTTTTTCTTCTTGGCCCCTGTTTCGCTCCATTGTCGAAGGCCCTGAGATAATGGTTATGAATAGGCAGCGTGTGACGTTTAAGGGCATAGGGAGATGAGAGAAGGAGCTAATTTGTGAAGAGAGATTAGGCCATTCAGTGGTTCGGCGTTATGCTGTCAGGAAGGCTGATGGGGATAATTGGTGGGAGGACGGGGACAAATGTTGTATGTTTCCATTGTCATTGAAAATCATTCTATAGACCCAGACACTCTGACACATTCTGCCTTCATTTCATTTCTTTGATTAACTGTATAGTCTCCATATTATTCACAGTGGGGTTACTGGTGCTACTGGCATCACACTATGATGTAAAGCTACTAATATTTTATTTAGTTGGTTATCTTTTGGTATTACTGTTCACACAGCAATATAAAAATATATTGAGTTTTGTGACACCTCTGTGTAATTACCATTAACAAATGAGACAACGGTCAAGACATTTGTTTGTGTTGCGGCGGTGGGATGTCCCACAGACTGAGAATTTATGGTGCTCAACTCTCTGGGGGGAAATTGGGCTTCTGCCAACAGTTGGACTTTTGAGAATAGTTTGAAATGTATTTATTTATTTTTTTAAGTTTTAGTTCCGTTAAACAAAATAAACCTAGAGCCACTGTGTGTGGAATTGTTATGTGATTTCAGCATCTGTCAAATGCAACACAGTCCAGGTATCCATCCACATGTGGCACACATTTTATGGAATTGCCCAAAAAATCTGCTAAAGAAAATGCAAATGAATGTGCTTTTCCGTCCACCGCCCTTATGTGAATATTAAGACAAATGTTCTACATTGAGCACAATGAGATCTGTGGTTGCGGCTCGCCTGCTGCCATCATATTCCTGCTTGGCGCCCACTGCTACAATTATTATTATTATAGTTCTACTACTATCATTATTATTACTATTGTTCATTTTATGATATTTGTATTATTACCACTACCATTACTATTATTTTACATCTCTGTGTTGGGCTACTGTGTGTTCTCTTTCCTCCTGTGCTCTCTTTTGCTATGTCTGTCCCTCTCTGCCTTTTTTTTAAAAGATATTTTGGGGCAATTTTTAAACCTTTATTTGATAGGATAGTGGATAGAGCGAGGAAGAGAGGGAGAGAGAGAGGAGGCAACACGCAGCAAAGGGCAACAGGCCGGACTTAAACCCATGCCGCTGCAGCAAAGACAGCCTTGGACATGGGATGCACGCTCTACCAACTGAGCTTACCACGCCCCTGGTCCCCTCTCTCTTGCTCACTCTCTCTCTCTGTCTGTCTCTCTCTCCCTCTCCAACCCACTGAGGCAGATAGCTGCCCACTCTGAGTCTAGGTTCTGCTCTAGGTTTCGAACCTGCTGAAAGGGAGTTTTTCCTTGCCACCGCCTTCAAGTGCTTTTCTCATGGCTTGCTTTATATGAAAAGTGCATGAGATAACTTCTGTTGTGAATTGGAGATATTATTGAACTGAATGTTTTTGTCTCTTCAGTGGAGAGGACGCTTGAGTGACAAATGTGCTTCATATGCATCATGATTTATTTGCTTAGTCTATTTCCCCTGCAAATTGTTGCGGCTTGTTTTTATTGATACACAAACTTTGCCACCTCAGCCAAGGATAAAAAACTGTGCCTTTTTCGATAGTATCCGGTGTTACCAATGTTGTTTTTCTATTGTAGACACAGTGGCGTTAAAGGATATTGCTGATGATATTATATATTCAGAGGTGGAAAGAATACTAAAATATTGTACTTAAGTAAAAGTACTGTTACATTGATGAATTTGTACTAAAGTACAAGTAAAGTTACTGTTCTACTCAAGTAAATCTACTCAAGTAATCAAATCTACTCAAGTAAAAAGTAGCTTATTTAAAATGTAAAAGTTACTTAGTTACTTTTTTAACCTCCTAAAATAATTTATACAGACCTATCTTATTTATAGGCCTTCTTATTATACTTATTTAATTAAATCGCAGTCTTTTGCAACTTGATATTAGTTCGTTTGACAGATCCTTTGCTAAAGCAATGACGCAAAATAATGTTAGAGATCGTTCCCTCTGGCTGGATGAATCTTGACGCTCCTTTTTTACGCATGATCCATGTGCTACTCAGGGCCAGCCCTGAAACTCTGTTGTTGAAGCCCTAGGCAAGATTTGAAATTTTAAGCATTAAAGACTTAATTTCCTTCATTCTAATGAATATTTCTGCACCAATTTATGGTTCATCTCCATCTATATAAAGGGAAACACAATATTCAGACGGTATGTGATGTGACAATTCAAAATATTAAAATTTAATAGAATATAAACAGTAAGGCTTTCAGACATTCTGTATGCTATTGCTTTCTCCAGTAGATCAACTTTTCTAATTTAATAAAATCCCTGCTGAGTCAGTAGACATGATTGGCCTTCCAGTTTTTGAGTCTCCGTTTGGGGAAATAACCTCTTTAAATAGTCCTACATGGGACCCTTTCACCTCAATGATAAATTAATTCATTTTAATTCCAGGACTTTAATAGCTCATGTGTTTCAGCTGGTATTCTGCTTATCCTTCAAAACTTTCTGCACATCCAGAATCTCTCCCACAAATCTGTGTTCTCTGACATGTCCAGAAAAAAATCAGTTACAATAGTTTTAATTCTAGCTGCTGTGCATTACGTTATTGATCCGCTGGTATATAGCCTATCCCCTTTAGACCGTTAGATTGACACAGTTTGGGACAGCATGCTGCATGTGAAACCGAAACCAACCCCAAAACACTACTGATCAGACAGAAATCCCACCACAATCCACATGTTAACTTCAGCAGCTCTGATAAAGTGCAACTCACAGTCCAAAAGAAAGCAAGGCTGTGCTTAAGTTTTAAGATGTTTATATTGTAAAACTGTAGCCTACCAGTTACGTTAGCCTACTGTCTGGACTCGCGAGGTGCACATGATTAAAATCGCCGGTGTCGCATCAGCTGGATGGAGTTGATTCGCGCTGAGCCGAAAACCTTCTCTTGCGTAGTATGTAGCCCCCTGCCATTTTGCTTCCTAGGTGATGGCCCTTTCAGATAGGAAGCGATTTGCGCTGCACTGGCAGTTCAGTGCTAAACCGCTGGGTTCAGCGCCACGGCTCGGCCCTGGTTCTTCTGCAGCTGGGGACTCTTTTTTTTTTTTTTATTTTTTTTTTTACTCAGTAACGGCTGTGATTTAAAATGTAGCGAAGTACAATAGCTACTTCAAAGAAAACATTAAGTAAAAGTAAAATTACAGATTATAAAAAAAACTTAAAGTACAAGTACACAAAAAACTACTCAATTACAGTAACGCGAGTAAATGTAATTTGTTACTTTCCATCTCTGTATATATTTTGCCTATTGTCAAAACAATCTATGAAGAGACCAAAAGCAACCATGAACTGATCCTAAAAACAGTAGCCAAAGTCTGGTACTTTATCTTATTGTGTCATAAAGCCCCATTAATGCCCAACAACTATTAAAAACATATCAGTGAATCACACCATTGCAATGGTTAACATGTTCCTTTATTACCATGAATGCACACTGTAGATTATTTTGAGTCAATCCCAGTCCAGGTGCACCACAGTGCCAAATCCGCAACTGAAAATAGTCCCCAAAACAAATAACAAATGCACTTCTTTGTCTTGTTTGAGTTTCCTACAGCTGTTCAGCTGTTTTTTTCTTCCAAAAATTAAACTATATGTTTGTGGCCTGCTTTTAAAGATTTACATATTCAGTAGGAACAAGGACTTGGGCCTGAGGGCCTCCAACAGTTAGGGAAGTCTGACTAATGCATTGTTGTTTTTGGTCTTTTCATGGGATTTGTTGAGAATAAGAAAATTATAGAATAACAGCAGCCATATACTTTAAAGTAGGACTGTGCAACTTTTGAAAGAATAAATTACAGTAGTTCTTTTGAGAAAGGGAGTATAATTTGAATTAAATTTTTCTTACTTTTGAAAACTTGGAACAGGGCATCAGATCAAAACAATGACACAACTGTTACTGACTGGCCTGGAGGAACATCAGTTGTGTTCAAAATGTTTAATGTTGCCTTCTGTTACCTACAAATACTGCATGATGCATCACATACATTCAAAGCACACTCAAAAGAAGGCATGCATGCAAACTAGATGCAGATTTCAGTCTGTCTGTGCTTTTTATAAATTGGTAATAAGAAAGAGGATCCCTGTCTCTCACATGTGTGGGTGGAAAGGCCAGAAGTAAAATGCCAAAACAACAGACTGCATGGTTTATTATGAAACGCAGAGCCAGCATGACGATCATTTCATGGATCTCTGCCTTGCTGTCAAGGTGCCATTGCTGTTAATGTGCTGAAGTTCAGTACAGTCAGAGTCAGAGTGACTGTTAGTGTCTGTGAGTCCTTGAACTTGAATGGCTTTTCAGCCATTTGTCCTTTGGATGTGAAGGCATCTCCTCTGGGAATTCAGACTGAAAGTCAATGAGAACATCCAGGTTTTTCTGACAAGGTGTACAAGAATCCAGTTGTCAACATCACCAGTGAAATGTCTCTGAAGAAAAGTAGAAAATTGGCAGAAAATTGAAGCACTGTGATCATGGTACTAGTGTTATACTTAAGAACTTGGGATATCCCATCTATTTTCAATACAATACAGCTGATACACTTGAGAAAAATACCTCACTGAGGAGATTTCACCTTTACAATACTTTGCAGGATAATTCTCTAAGATCAGATTCTCCACATTGAAGTGGAATGAAAATGAGAACTTTACGTGAAGGGAATAATAGAAAGGAGAAGTCTTCTTTCTTGGTGACAGGCTGAGACTGCAGTAGAACTCCACCCACTAGATTTTACTTAAGGGGACAGTTTGATGTTTTAATTTACTTCTATTTTTCTGTCTAGTGAAAAACATTGAGCTGAACTGTAACATCCAGTTATGGATGTATACTAACTAAACTAAGCTGCAAGCTAACCTCAATGTTCGGCATACTTTTAAATTCCAGGTATTATGGGTATCCTATTGTTTCTCTCACTATTCAAAAATTGTGACTTTAAATAATACATAATAATATTCTTTTGCTTTCAACTGTATAGTATCTTACTGTCTTTATTAGAAAATGAAACCGGCTCAGTTGTCAATGTCACCACCTGTGCTGGCTCTGTTCATTGGTGGTCTCCTTGATCTTTGTGTGGCCACCAGTGTGAAAAGAGATAATTTACTTATAGAACAACTAAAGTTTATTGCAAATCAAATGACAATCTTCCAAAAACCATGTGAACTCCGTCTATAACTCTGGAAAGACAACGTGAGGATGATTTGATTGAAGATTGGAGAAAACTGAGGAGGAAAGGTGAGACTTTCTGGAGCAAACAGCAGAATGAGTTGGAAATAGGATATTTAATAAATTAAATTATCCTCTAATGGACAGAAAAAAGCTTTTAGAGAGCTGTAGTAGAGGCAAACAGTTTTGCTGAATATGAGTATTACATCTCCATGCCTTCATTGTACAGTTCAAATTAAATGAAGAATTGGGCAGACTCTAACCACGTTCATGTAGAAAATAAAAATCTAATCAATATGCCTCTGAGCAGCTGCAGAGTCCTGTTAATTGCAGTTTATTCATCCAGCTGATCCTTGTTGTGTGATTCGTGGTAACCTCTTAACCACACAGCCAGACAAAGGAGTGTGGGGGTGGAAGGGGTTAATTTGACCTCCTACACGCTGCCCCTGCCTTTGCCTTCATTGAAAACAGTGACATCTTAATCTGCATTGAGTCATTTATATTCAGCATGGCACTCTGACTCACTCCAGAGACAGATAGCAAGCAGCCGGCGCTCCTATAGGCACTCATGCAGTATAGGAAACCCTGCATTTTCTCTGCTGCTCATACGTGAACACATGCCTCTCCCATTTGTGTTTTATGCGTTCCTGTGTGTGTGTCTGCGGACATGTTCCCAAATGAGCAGCTGTGCAGCATGTTAGCTCTATTTAAGTCTAGTATGTCTCTCTCAGAGGGGTTCTTCTGTTTTGTAGTGCTACCCTTTACATGCCTGTCTGTGCCCCCCCTTCCCCATTTGTCTGAGGATTCTTTTGATGCACAAGTGAAAATATACAGGCCTTTCGGCAATGTATACTTGGGTGTGCATAATGGCTGGTGTTTGGAGAAAGAAAGGGTGCAGAGAAAGGGGGGAAGGGGGCTGTTAATGAGAGATTAATGTGGCGAAGCATGGAGGAAGATAGAGGATGGAGGGGTGGGGAGATGTAGAGGATAAAAGGAACAGGATGTGATGGGGAAAAGGGACTCCTTAGCCTGGTAAAAGGTAAAATGTAAGCATGATAATGTAAGTAACCCAGCTCATGTAGACCAAAGTCTTAGCTTTTTTCATGTCTTTACGAAGTACTTTCAGCTGCATTAACATTTATCACCTGTACCTGAAAAGTGTGACTGTGCAACGTTAGTCATACGTTGCTAAATTTAGTCAAGACATTTTGATGAAAAGTGTCCCCTGCATCGCACCCACCACACAAATGCATCATCATGCATTTGTATGCCGTGCAAAATGCAAGGACATCCAATAAAAGAGTTGACTTTGCAGTCAGAGAAACAGCACAGTCCTGTTTCCTTTTGCATAACAGTCTGTTAGCCTGCCAATGTACATGTTCATTTTTGTATATTATTCTGCTAAAAGATTATAGTTTTAATTAATGCACAACACAAGCTTCATGTGATGGTATACAGATGTCTGGTTTCCACCAGTAGAAGTAAAGAAATTTCATACCTGATTTAATCATTTTGACATGGTCTTTTAATCCAATAAATTCTAATAACCTCACAATGTGGACACAGATATATAGAGTTAATCTTGGATATAGTATAAACATAGTGTTTTATGTCTGAATTGCTCATTCAGCAATCCTTCTTTTATAGGATACATAATGGAGCCAGGTAAACCGCACTGATTACACATAGCTTGAGTTCTTTGTTTATTTTTATTTTTTGGCATTGCAATCACATAAACCCCATAAGTCCTTAATTGAAAAAAAAACCCCTCAAGCTTTTATCCAAACATTATTTTACAGCAGAAAGCTGATGCCATAACTGTACAACTAAATGTAAAATATTTTAAATTTAATTTCTCTGTTGATTTCCCCACATTCAACTTGGTCTCCCTCCCTTCCTTCTTTCCCATTTCCGCCTCCCTGCACCTCCCCCTTTTCTGATCTGTGTATTGGTTATGTAAGTGGCCCCCTGAGAGGTGTGTGTGTTAGAGGACGAACTCTGAGGAGATAACTTGCACGGAACAACAGTTAACTGTTAATTTGATAATTTAGATGCAGTTTGATTCATGTAATTGATGGTGCGTCAGAGGAGTATTATTGGTTTCAAATAACTGAAAGAACAACAATTGGACAATTAGAGAAAAGGGAGGAAATATCAATGTTGTTTCCGAAGAGAGTTTTATAAATGTAATCATACATCCAAACAAGGTGTAGACAGAGGTAATTGCCAACAGTCAGTGTTGCATTAAAAGTAAAAGTCCTGCATTTTAAATGGTAGGCTACTTAAGTAAAGGTATGTAAGCATTATCAGCAAAATGCACTTAAAGCTGGAGTTAATTTTATTTCAGAAGCAGTTTCTGGTATATTTGTTGAAATTCTCTTTACATAAGCAATCAGCAATCAATAAATCAAACGCTCTGACACAAAAATAAAAAACTCCAGCTTTCACAGGACTGTAATAAACACTGCTGGCCTACCTGCCTACCTTTTCCCACTCTGCCTTTGAAGTCATTGTGCATGAACCTGTGTTTAGGGGAGTGGCTTTGGATGGAGGCCTGAAGGGTGGGAGTGCAATTTTTTCAGTTGGATACTTTCGAAACGTAGCTATCTCTGATGGGTAGTTTAAAAAATGAATTATATTTCATAAACTTCATATTTCCCTGTGAACCGTAGTGAAGTAGAAGTATAAAGTACCAGAAATACAGTAAGTAACTTAGCTACAGCCCTTGTGCCCTGTGTTTGCACCAAAAAAGTATTCTTGAAGTCTTTGTTTCTAAAACGCAAGGCAAGAAATAAATTTAATGTGCACATAAATGTAACAGTGGCCACAAGTTTCAATAATGGTAAATGCCAACACAGTGAAACAGTGCTACAGTGAGGAAAATAAGTATTTGAACACCCTGCTATTTTGCAAGTTCTCCCACTTAGAAATCATGGAGGGGTCTGAAATTGTCATCGTAGGTGCATGTCCATTGTGAGAGACATAATCTAAAAAACAAAATTCAGAAATCACAATGTATGGTTTTTTAACTATTTATTTGTATGATACAGCTGCAAATAAGTATTTGAACACCTGTCTATCAGCTAGAATTCTGACTCTCAAAGACCTGTTAGTCTGCCTTCAAAATGTCCACCTCCACTCCATTTATTATCCTAAATTAGATGCACCTGTTTGAGGTCGTTAGCTGCATAAAGACACCTGTCCACCCCATACAATCAGTAAGAATCCAACTACTAACATGGCCAAGACCAAAGAGCTGTCCAAAGACACTAGAGACAAAATTGTACACCTCCACAAGGCTGGAAAGGGCTACGGGGAAATTGCCAAGCAGCTTGGTGAAAAAAGGTCCACTGTTGGAGCAATCATTAGAAAATGGAAGAAGCTAAACATGACTGTCAACCTCCCTCGGACCGGGGCTCCATGCAAGATCTCACCTCGTGGGGTCTCAATGATCCTAAGAAAGGTGAGAAATCAGCCCAGAACTACACGGGAGGAGCTGGTCAATGACCTGAAAAGAGCTGGGACCACCGTTTCCAAGGTTACTGTTGG
>NC_060172.1:10532307-10574556 GCF_021292245.1 Micropterus dolomieu
ATCTTTTCTCTCCAAGTTGCTTTCCGATTCTCTTGTAGCCCATCCCAGCCTTGTGCAGATCAACAATCTTGTCCCTGATGTCCGTAGAAAGCTCTTTGGTCTTGCCCATGGTGGTGATGCTGGTTGTTTGGGTGTTGACAGGTGTCTTTTATACAGGTAACGAGGTGAGGCAGGTGTATTTGATGTAGATAATTGGTTGGGATTGGGGCTGTGTCTTAAAGAAAGACTAACTGGCTTGTAGGAGCCAGAATACTTGCTGTTTGGTAGGGGGTCAAATACTTGTTTTTCCTCATCAGATGGTTATCAATTTTTATAAATTCATATGATGTGATTTTCTGGAATTTTCTTTGGGATTCTGTCTTTCACTGTTAGAATGTACATATGATTAAAATTGTAGATTGTTGCATTCTTTGTAAGTGGGCAAACCTGCAAAATCAGCAAGGGGTCAAATACTTATTTCCCCCACTGTATGTCATGAAGTTGGCAAATCAATTCAATAATCTATTTTACACATTAGTGTCTAGCTTTTAGTTTGGGTTAAAAATTACTACTTAGTTTAACTTTGCAAAACATTTGGGTTTTAAACATGACCCCAATATTTTCCTAATCTTAACCAAGTAGTTTAAGTACCTAAAATCAACCAAACCTTAGTCATTGATGTGGCAGATTCACATTAATACTATTTGTAATGGTTTGGAAAGATGCTGCTGACACACACATCAGATCAGAAAATGCTTGAGTGTGTAACTTTGGAAGTAAATCACATCAAATCACAATCTTTGCTGATAGTTTTTCCACTAGCTAATAAACGCTAGTGGTCATATCCTACCAAAAGAGGCTGCAGCTGCAAAATCGCTGAGTGCATTTAATAGAGAAAGGGTGAGTTTTATTTCCTGTGAATTCAGCTATTAATTTGCAGGGAGGCAGACTGTGTTAGTCTTTCAAAAATAACAGTCTTGCTCTAATTTAAAATGTTTCTGACTGCCATGGTCAGGGAGGAAATGTTGGTCCTATTGTCAGATATCTGTAAAAGAGGCTCAAAATAAACATTATCATTGTCAAACTCAATCAGAAGATACACATTTATTTTGTTTGAATATTTAGATTTGGAGCGGTTTCATGAGACAGTCTGTTGACTGAAGGAAAACCTGAGATCCAGATATTATACACAATGGCTATAATGGTTTTCAATCTGCCAAACAAGAAACAGAAAGTAATTTAGCAACACATGTTGGGGTCACATTGTTAAACTGTATGTCAAACACTCCTTTTCTATATTTAGAAAGTCATACGAATTACTCTGCTGTTTGCTCATTGGAAAACAGCTGAGAGCTGAGAGTCAGCAGGTAGACAGAGAGAATAAAATGTCCAAGTTTGACTAGTTATGTCATTGAAAGAGAACGACTGAACATTTTGAAGCCATTCAGGGTGTGAAGCAGCCTCACCACCTTCCTACTTAATTAGAAATCTATTTTAGGATATGAGGATGTTCAGATGGATTTTCTCCAAACTAGGACAGGAAGTCATGCCAGTTACTTTGTGTTAATCATTTAGAGACTTCTGTTCAAATTTTTGCATCTTTGAGCTCTAATGCATCAATTTGCATTACCACAGAGAGAGGTAAAGCCACAGTAAACAGAATGGGGTAAACTTCATGATATAAGTAAACAAGTGCATAATTTGCCATGAATTAAGCCAAGGTATACTTTAATCTCCTCACTCAGGATTAGACATCTTCTAGGAACACCTGTGCTTCACCAGTTTGTTTTTGGTGTAAAAATTGTTTTGTTCAGTGTGTTGTCTGGCTTTGTTGGAAATGAAAAGTGTTAGTTCACAATCAGAAGGCAGAGTGAAAAGCCAGCTGTCTTAGAGAGAGGGGAGAGATGTGATAACCCCATTGGCATACTGTGTAATGGTGCACATTTTCGGACAGTCTCTCCTGTACGCCGGTCATAGTGTTTAATTTGGTCCTTCACGTGAAAAGTGGCATGAATAGTTGTGTAAGGAATGAATAAAGAGAGCTTGAGGGACAATGTCAGTTTTAGAAAATTACAGAAATTAACAGACGCAGCCTAAACTAAAGTCGGAAAGGTGTGGGTTTCCAAAGCTACTCAACCATCCTACAAGCACTTTTGAAGAAGCATACTGGCAGTTACAGTCGTTATGAGGATGGACCTCCCAAATGCATTATGACGTACTTTGTGTGCATAATAAGCATTTAATTCTGATGATAGTACTTAAGTAAAGTTCATGGAGTGTTCATAATGGAAGTGGTTAATCCTCCGAGGAGTACTGGAGTACTTTGCTAAGTAAAGTTAATGGCAGCCTGGCCCTAAGTGTTTTATAGTTCTTGTGTCCAAGTGGAAATTTCGGCCTGACTTTGGCACCACAACAAAGGAGTTCATGATGATCATTAGGATTTATCCTCTGTCGATCATATTATAAGCAAAATTAAGCTTTTAATTTCTGAGATCATACAGTCAGTTGTTGGTTAAGGGGAAAATGTGACCTGAAAGTGGAGCTAGTGTATATGTTCTATGGAGTTTTTATGGAGATTAACACAGTTCTGAAGGGAACTTTAAACACATCTTTCCTCAACATGGAAAAAGCAACATTAAAGATACACAGTAAATGCACCTGAAGTGGCTCGGTCCACGTCGACCTTCAAACAAGCGCATCAGTCAACTGCTAAAGTCAACATTGTTCATGCAACATTAACGCTAATGAAAGCCTAACGGATTGAAATGAATTGCTTTGCGAGACAGTGATGCCCAGAATATTTTAAGAGACTGACGGAGACAGAGAGGGGAGTGGGAGGGAAATAGCAGTAGGTCTGCTCTCAGATCACAGTGAATAAGTCGTGTGAATTCACAGATGGGTTTTAACAGGAACACACTCTGGCCAGGGGAGTTGTTCTCACATACTGGAGGATACTGTTACAGCTCACACGCATACTCATACGTACTGCATGCGTGAGCCGCTATCACATTTTTGAAATGACCGGAAGTAGGTGCAACACCGCAATCCACAGATTTCAAGCTGTAAGAGATTCCTTTGGTATGTAGATCAGGTAGACAGGACAACACTGAAGAGAAGAGGTGCATTTTGATAAATCATAAAGATAGAAAGGTGCTGAAATCAAGAACATTTTTTATATAATCTCATGATTATAAGGTGAAATGAGCAAATACCCTCTTCTCTTCATCTTATTGTTCTTCATCATACTTTTCATTCATAAAACGTCCTCAGCAGAAATGAATGAATGAAATGAACAACATATCCGTGAGTAGGTGTGACCAAACAATTAGCAGTTCTGGTTTAACGGTCATTTCCAGTGTGAGTTGAGGGACTTTGATTGAGAAACCCTTCAAAGACTTCATTAGCCACCGTGTTCATTAGTTTGAGGTCAAACGGTCAAACTCCCGCTGAAAGGCCTCAGGGGAATGAATCCTGACCTGACTTTCCCAACAGCTATGATGACCTCTTGACCTTCCCTCCTCAAGTGGGAGAAAAACAATGGAGGGTAACCAAGTGTTTTCTCTCAATTTGGGCAGATTTTTCTTCAACGCGGTAAAACTTTAAAAATGTAGTTTATAGACGGCCACTCTAAACACTGAAAACAAACAGACTCATAATCAGACAATTATTTGAAGACACACAAGTGTTGGAGAGTTTAGCTTAAGGACAACTAGGAGTCCCTGTTACGGTTGGGTGGTGGTTGGATTCAGGTGCAAACACAGACTCGATGAAAGTTAGACAAAGGTTTTATTCTTGAGATTAGCAAAAAATAGACTAGGCAAATCAAAAGAAGATTTAGGAAGTCCAGGCTGGGAAGTGAGCTTGCAGATCCGATTGGCGGCGTGTGACTGGTGATGTCAAGAGGCACGAGACCGTAGAGGTCACTGATGGCGAAAAAACAATCTGGCACCGGCCCTCCAGAAGACAGGAGCTTAAGAGCTGTGCAATGTTGAGCTGATCAGCTGCAGGTGTGGAGGAGAGCCAGGTGCTGAGCCAGCTGCCACGCCCCCTGCACAGAGACCACAACACAGAGAGAAGACACGCACTCCAAACAGCATAATATCCCAAGTCCTGACAGTCCCACTGGGATGCTCCTGGAGTCAGTACGGCTTTAAATGTTGGTGTTAGAAAGATGTCTTTTCTCTCCAAAGCTTTTCTTAGCTTTGACAAACAGCTGCAGGAAGTCATCGTGGCTCCTCAGTCATTTCAGTGTTAAATAATTTCACAGAAATGTTTGCACCTCCATAGTCAGCTGTCACACATTCACAACAGAGCTTGTTACACATTCACACTACTGTTAGCCAGCATTTATACAGTTACTCTAAAGGTAGACTGTGACAGTGAATTTCTTTATTTCAGAATATACCTAAACAAAAAGAGGACACTGTTATTAAGCAATGAATGTAACAAAATGAGATGTCATTAATCATTTTAATGCAGCACTTATCAATATTTCTGTATTACCAAGGGCTCAAACACTTCCGGACCCATGATTTGGTTTTGTATAATGAGCTCACAATGTTAATTTAGATTTACACTCAGATTGCGTGACTCAGATAGATACTGGCTACACCTAGTATTAATGTTTCAGCAATTACCAGCGTCTTCATCAGCTTTTAGTGTTCCCTGGAAACTTCTGTTCTTTTGTTGGGTATATGCTGCAGCATTTCGGTTTTCTCTATTTTCTGTATTTACGGTTATTTTCTCGGTGAAGGTTTTATGTTAATGTTCTTGACTATATTAATCTTTTCTCTATATATGTTTTCTTTATGGTGTTAAAGATAGATACCATGATATTTTCATGATTTGCTGGGGGGTTTTGTCGCCAAGTAGTCTATATAAATTATGGTATTAGCATTATTAGTATCATTGCAGTGTGGTTTTAGTAACTTTATTTAATAAGGTAGGTCTCATTTAAATCACAATCTCTTTTATGAGAGAGAAATATTCCTAGTCAGACAGCCTCACAACCAGCATACAAGAAAAACACACATAAAGGCAGACAGCCTACAATCCAGCGACAAAATAGAATTATTAAAAACTGATCTCAACAGCCATAAAACACATCAGATAGGAATGTTTTGAAGTCTTCATGGGAGCTGAGGGAATTTGTGTTTGTAGACCAGGTTAGTTTGAACAACGACTAAACCGTACTTTGTGGAGTGTTCTTATAAACTAACAAAAGCTATGTTTAATTCACTGTTCCTCACCAAAACACAGGAGGACAAACAAATGTGTTGAATGTATTTCCTTCATCATAAAACATTTGCAAAGCTGGTTCTTAAAAATAATTTGAATTGTACATCCATGGCCCAATCCCAATGTCCACCCTCACAGACTCATAGACTTCGAGACGCGTTCCCGGGAAGTCCGTGAGCGCTTAGGGCTGTCCCACTGTCAAATCGTAAAGTGCGCGAGGGCTCTCTCGCGGACATTTTGAGCCCTTTTTAGACCCTTTTTGTAAGTCTGCAGAAATGCGGACTTACGAAAAGTTTTCGCAATTCACCTTTTGTTGTTGAATCGCAATGCCTCTTGGCTCATTATCGCCACCAACTGTCAGTCAGCAAAATAGCGTGATATTGGAGGCAGGAATGTGTATCGTGTTGCCCCCGTGCTGACATGCATTAGCAAATAATACAAACAAAACAGGGACCTACCCGTAAAAACATTGTATAGCACTACTAGTGGTCAAATACTCCACATGGTACAGTATAAGGCTTTACACTACGAGCCATTCAGAAAAATATTTTCTGTGATCATGGAGTAAGACATTTTAACCAGCCATATATATAATGTCTCTCATTATCTCTCTCACTCTCTTACACACACACACACAAACATGCACACACGCATAATGACCTTTCACCTTATGTTACTACTGCTCATCTAATGATGAGACTATTATTAGAGCAGATCACGACTAGTTATCAGTTATCTGCAAGCCATTCACCCTCTGTGTGTGTGTGTGTGTGTGTGTGTGTGTGTGTGTGCGCGTGCATGCACTAAGCTGTTGTTGGATCTACAGCAGGCTATCAGAGAAGAGCCCCAGATTGCAACATGATTAGCCAATTATTGTACTTTTATCACACTAGATATATACCCCTCATTGGATGGTGGACAGAGGGAGGGAGTGGATGAGCTGATTAGGAGATGTTGGACATTTTTGCTGCCGTGTGTGATAGCTTAACAACTCCATACAAAATCAATCTGGGTTGGATGACTGTGATTGAGCTCAGCATACTCACAGGACGGCTGCTGAAAAAAAAAAAAAAAAATCAGAAAAAGGGAACGGAAGGCTGCTGGTTGAAATAAACAAGGCATCTTTGAGGCAAAATTAGAAACCTAAAATGACAATATTAGAATAGGCTTACCATGTTCCATAATAAAGTCTCTCACACACTGAATCTCCATGGTCACTGACTGAATGAGTAGCTTTTAGCAGTGGTGCCCCCCTCTCTGGTGACAGAGTGTTGATATATGCTCAGCTGTGATTCATAGTACGATGCTTGTTCGTGGAAAGCATATTAAAAGACAACGAAAATTCACAGAAACGATCATCTAATTGAATAACTCTGTGGTAAATAATTAGCTGCTGAGCTAGTAACCTCCCACTGTATAGGCTAGTTTTGTACTGAACGTGACAACTTGGACTAGAAACAGGCCGTGTGAACAGTGATGCGACTGCTTACTACATAGTCAGTATCTATGAATCTTTGGGATTTCCACCCCTATAAAGCATGATTAAAGGTTGAGAATATATCTTACCCACTTCAGCCACAGTTTGCCACATAATTTCTTCTAATTTTTGTGAGCCCAGAGGTGGAATTTAGAGTTAATTTTGGAGGGCCACATACAGGGCTGACAACTACTCCTCTTTCTATTTACCATAGATTGTATATGTAAAAGAGATGGGTAGTTTCGGGGCAGGAAAATGGCTGTGGATGGTAAATCTATGCTTCATCAATGTTAACTGATCATGCAAACTTTTTTGGCTTCTAACAAGAGAGAAATGGTCACATAGTTACATTACGTTAGCAGTAGCACTAATATTAGCAGTGGTAGTAGCAGAAGCAGCATTAGTACAGCAACACGCATTTTACTCCAAATAAAGTATTGCCTTCCAACAGTCATGTTGCTTTTGGTTCTAGATAACTGTAAAATAAAAACACTCATTAATTTTTTTATTAAGGGTCTATTTTGCACTATTCTTTCTCTATACAAAAATATGCACATTCACACAGCTGACGTAAGGGCTTATTTTCTGAGACAGCTTGCCGTGGATTTGGAGAGCGAGCAGGGAAGCAACTTGTTTATGCGATGCCCTTGACATTTCCCAGCTCCTCACTTCAGTTCAGTCAGAGAATCAAAAGGCATATTATTGAACCGCGGTCCTACAGCTCACCACTACATCCAACCCCCTTCGTGCCCTGCCGCACCCTGGCAGTGATAATGAATTGTCCTTGAATCCTGACTGGGGATCTTAAACCCCCTCCTCGCCTCTCAGAGTAAATCCACTGACTTGCTCGATCCTGTGGGAACAGACTGCATGATAATGCACATTAATGGCTCAGAGAGAAAAGACATTTCCCTCCAACGCTGCATGACTGGGACCGATGAGAGATGCTTGATTCTGTAAGAGAAACAAAGGAGATGGAGGTGAAAAGGGAGAGGGAATAAAGGGAAGAATTGAGGGAGAGAGGGGAGGGAGTGGGAGAAATGTAAGGCATTTTTGACTTTGATTTGTAATTTTTAGCGATAAGACTGAAAATGCTAGTGATTGCAGATAGAAAGAGGATCCTTTAAGAGCAGAGGCAAATACACTCGACATCCCGTGTTTATTGACTTAGTAGGATAAGTAAAAAAAAAACATACATGTAGGAATATCTGGTCCCTACTGTACTACTGCTCAGTTATATTGCTGGGAGCAGTTATTTTGAAAATTATGCCTTTGTTATGAGCTGTCAGGAGGAACAAGGTGAGAAGTAAACACTGAGATTTAAAATTTTCAAGAAGGATGTGTCAAAAGATTCCATTGCGGTATAGACGGGTCAATTTTGATTTTTTATGAGAGCTTTAACATTAAATCAACTCTTTCTGCTGGGTTTACCGATTTGATTAGTCAATGCAGCTATTAAATAAAAAAACTACACTTTTTTTTCTGTTTGCTTGGGATTGGGTTGTTTTCTCATTTAACTTTAAAGGGGGGGGGGCAATTTATGCTAAAAAAATATACTTCTCATTCATAATATAGTAGTTTGAAATACAGCCAAGCTTGACATCAACTAATTTGACACATCAGAATTTAAACCATCAGAGGGCAGTGGAAGGTGGTGGGAAGTTCAGCAAGCTGCTGGATGCTGAATTATTAAGACTTCGTGGTTCATGTGTAAACAGGTAGTGGTCGCTGGTGGCAATGGCAAATGTGTTTTTGTAACACACGTCCCAGGGTTCCCCTTCAGAATGAAAGTATGTATTGACCACTGGGGGCAGGAACACTCCATTTTACAACCCTGTCTCCTAGAAATTATATTTATGTACTATTGATTCGCAACTGCAAGTACGTTTCTATTGATTATATATGTTTCATGATGAAATGGTGTCAATTAACTTGTCTAGGAAGTTCCAAAAATTTTGAGTCTTTTTAATAAAGACTTAAGAAGTCAAAACAGAAATATGTACACAATATGTAAATATGTAAAATGTGAGCATACATCGCCGTTTGTGTCTGTATCATGTCCAGTAAGTCCATACATAATTTTTTGGTACGCAGTTTGATACACTATGTATAGCGAGGTAAGAATACACAGAGTGGCTACTACTGAAAAAATGGTATAAAAATGGTTTGAAATAAAAATCTTAAATATTATACTTATTAAGTTTCAGTTTGAAACAGGAGGCTAAGACAACACTTATTCTTCAGCATCTTTTTCTGCCTCTGTAGCAATCAGATTTGTCACTAAACATTGCCCTTTGTCTTTCTTACCCATTGCTCATAGTCACTACACAGTGAAGGCAACTTTGTCTGTATATCACCATCATTACTAAAGAAGATTCTGTAATGCCCTTTTATTAAACATGAGATCAAGCAACTGTAATATGAAGTATATGATGTACTTTATCTGAATAGTTCTGGTGAGATAGAACGTATTTGGGACAAGCCCAGATAATTCCTAACTTTCTGAAATGTTATGGAATGCAAAAGTAATCCATTGTATATTGCCTCACAGTATTGTGTAAAGGCAGTGTTACATACCAAACTTAAAATTACTACCTGCAATAATTGTTTGGTTGCTCTCATGTTCTTGCTACCTCCCTTTGTACATCATCACTTGTCAGTTTTCCCTGAACTCCTTTGCCCCAATTTCTGTCCTCCAAACACACACACACACACACACACACACACCCATCATTCATACCACTCCATGGATCCAGCCCTCCTCCCAGTGTTATTTCCTGTCTCTATGGGGAGCAGAGGGTGGGTTAATGAGGCAGACAGGCCAGATGATGCTCTTCCTCGTGAAGAACCAAAGTGTCTTAAACCTGCATTATGCAAGACCCCTGTCTTACAAAAAGCTTGAGAACAGGAGATAAACGCAGTTTGAAGCTGTGTATATGTCTGTCTGATGTCTTTTTCAGCTGAAAATACTTGTTTTGAAATGTGCATGTCTGATCAACAACCTTCCTGTATACATCTAAGTACACCTAAAAGAAATTAGGTTATTTGTCAACCTGGAAGCTATTTTAAAATTTGTTTTATATGAAGACACTTCTGTATGTTCTGAAAACTTTAAGTTTAACATCTCAGTCTGACTGAAAGTAAACACAAATTGTTTCCTGGATATCTGTGTAGCTGTTATAAAGCAAATAGCCCTAACTGGAGTGACTTTTTATCACACAGAGGTAATCAATAAAAACTGCACAATGGGTGCCTTGCAAATTTGAAACTTTTAATTTTTGCAATCTTCTCTTCCTAACCTTTGTAGCTACTTCAGTATGAGCACAAGCTTACTTGTAATTGAGTTGCCATGCACACATGAATTTGGCATCTACATCAAGTCAGCCAGCAATTTCACCAGGAAGTGGATTGGCTTTGCTTAACAGTTCACTACAACAGGGATTACCCAGGGAATACTTTCTGTGTTTATTACAAGTCAGACTCAAAAACAAAAGTTAGAGATATTTTCTGAGGTTAAAACATTTGAAAAGCTGCAGGTGGCAGATGCGTTTTGCCCACATCAGTGTTGTTCTTGTCCATATGTTTTCCAAACCTCAGCACTATGTGATAAGTAAAATGTGATCATGATAAATAGTCAATAAGACTCTGGTATTGAGTTTAGCCAAGTTTTCCTCCATCTATGTCCTCAAATAACAGACAGCCAATAGTCACAATGACAAAATAAACGTGGATGTTAAACAGGTGGTGTGTTTCTGGTGTTTCTATATTCACCTCCTTAAAGTACAACTGATGGGAATGCCATTTGTTTTGTAGGTATTTTTACACAAACCAAAGTACTGAAACATGTTAAAATTTTGACCTGATGATTGAATTAGATGAAAAGTTAAAGGATCACCAAAGTTTTTATAATTCATCCTGAGGGGGGCAAATTCCATGACAATCCATCTAGTAGCAGTTGAGACATTTCACTCAAAAATGTCAAGGTCAGGTCAAGGTCAGTGACGCTAGAGAAAAAACTAAATTATTTGGAATCCATCTTCTTGGGACTCACATCACACAGTACAACATTTAATCCACTCAATGATTGTTGAGATATTTCAGTCTGACCCAAAGATGTGGTCCGACCAGCATTGTCATCTCTACAGCCACAATGCCAGTCTAGCTAAAAACTGGTATTGGTCTCACTTAAGTTCTTCCTGGGATACTAACCTCCACATTCATCATAGTTCATAAATGGCTTGTGTGTGTGTGTGTGCCAGAGTATGTTTGATTTATCCAACCAATCCTACTGACTAAATGCAGTAAACCTTGATGATATGCATCCTTGTTAGATGTTTTAGATTGATGGTGGTGTTTGTTTGGGCGACTGATGGGACTGATAGATAATGGGCACAACAATAGAGAGGAGAAGAGGGGGGAGAGAGAGAATGAGTGTAACAAGGAAGTGTGCTCAAAGGATAGACGAGATAGGGAGGAGAGATTTTCTGATGTGGTTTGACACCAGCCTAATATAAGATGTAAACACACACACCTGCACCCACACATACAGGGCTTCTCATTGATGTTGATAGGTAGCAATGGGGAAATAGAGTTGTGTTGTTGCTGGAAAGAAGTAGCTCGAGTTGGACCAAATCCAGTCAGGTGTCCTCCTCTAGCAGTTTCAGTTTATTCTAAGACCTTAAGGAAAATGAGGAAGCTTTAATGATCTCTGCAGGGAAATTGATTGTTACAGCAGCAAATGAAAAGCAGAGCACAGTATCTATGAATTACTGTAAAGAGTAACAATGAAAGCAAATGCTTTTAAACATGATATGCAAAATCTATTTACATATGCAAGTCTACTTTATCTAACTACAGTTTTGGGTTGTCCTGAACCAGTGTGTAAGATTGAGTTTAGACCTGATCAAGGCACTTTGAATTGACTTGTTTCAGTAGAACCCTGATCTATTTATAAATCCTTTGTTTGTTGCACTCAATAACAGTTAAAGTAACTGAACAAATAAATAAACAGCAGCAGTTTTAATTAATGACATTCACACTGACGGTGATCTCACCAGCTGCCTTTCACAATTGACTCCATTTCTGTGACAGTTTACAGGTGCATCACACCTCTCAAGAGCTTCATCAGTTAAAACTGCACCTGTACTGTACTGCAGTACTTTGTTCATGCCAGATGATGAAATGCTGTCCAAATCTTGCTGCCTCAGCAGATCCCAACCAACACTTACCCCTCCATGGGAGTTTTCACTGAAACATATGATTCTGTATGAACATATGTCTGTTTCATCTTCAGTCATTCTCTGCCCTCCTACTGCATCCTTTTATTTTGGATTCATTCCTCAGATATTACATATTACATCAAACACACTTGAGGGACACAAGATAAAAAATGTTTTGCATTTATTGAGAAAGGCCTATTATCATCTCTTCTGCTTTCATTGTTATCTCCTGTAGCTGTGCCGTGAAGGGAAGCTGGGAGGTTTTCTCCAAACTACACAAAGCTTTGATCTGGATTTGAGGATCCTTTTGTAAACTCAAAAGGCAGCTGGTAATGTTCAGTAAAAGTCAAAAAGACAACATCAAGTCAAGACAGTTTTAATGTAATGTCTTAACTGCAATCTTAGTCAAGAGAAGGACGCAGGAGGACAAAAACAAACTCCAAATTTACACCACAAATTCATTTGTTTATATTTGAAATGGCTTTATATGCTCAAGATTACTTTAATTGAGACGTTGTCCCTTAATTTTGATATTCATTCCATTGCATTATTAAATGTCAATTTGTTTAACAGATATAAATATATATTGGTGTCACGAACGCTAAATATACTGTAGGTTAGTTCAGGTTATTGTGAAGGTGAAATATGAGTTCTCCCAAAATTCTGTGTTTGATCTGATAGTGTCCAAAACATGACTACAGAGCAGCACCGTGAATGGCTCTGGATGACAGTTTTTATGTAATGTTGTGAATGAAAATGTAGTTTTAGATTAGATAAAACACTGAAAACTGAGGGAGCCAAAATTGTAAAACAAGACTAGCATCTCTGTCTGGCACAGCTGTGTTAGCATGCTAACATGCTCACAATGATGATGCTAACATGCAGATGTTTAGCAGGTATAATTTTTTCCCTCTTGGTTTAGGGTGTTAGAATGCTAACATGGCAACCATGAATGTCTGAACAAAATTTCATAGCAATAAATCCAGTTGTTGTTGAGATATTTCAGTCTGAACCAAAGTGTTTTCCAACACTCCTGAATCCTTGCAGTTTTCTTATGGGTTTGTTTTGGTAATGATATTTCCTAAAATTGAATGAATGTCAGCATAAATATGAGCTATGAAACCTCGTAGTCCTTCATTTAACCCAGTCTGAATTCTAACAAAAAATCATATAAGCTCTTCTGGCAGCCAGTTTCAGTGTCAGTGCTGTGTGAGCTTCTTCTGTTAGGCTCTATGGCAAAAGGAGCAAGGGAGTAGCAGGGGAATGAGAAGATAAATCCTGTGCCCAAATGGTGTTGATAAGGCTTGTTACTAGCCGTAATGAGGTCAGAGTCGCCGCTGTCTGCCTCAGATGGAGATTTATACAGAAATGAAGAGGTCCAGCTGTCTTCCACACCACATACCAATAAAGATAGATCTACTTGAGTAGCTTGGACCATGAAGGGTGACGGGCATTATACTGAATGTCACTGGTGTGATACGGCGGTGAGACAAACATGCAGGTTCATATTGTGGAGAAAAATGACTTTTTGGACAGTTAAATGAGGTACAATGAACCGTACTTACAGCACCCATTGTTTTTGGTGATTGGCCGTCTAACACCAATGTGCTTTCACATTGTGAACAATTTCGATAATAAGACGCTTTTTCTGACCAACAGTGGGCGGTGAGAGATGCTTGATTGCATCCATGTTGGAGTCTGTAGCTACACATTTTTAAGCCCCAAAACGCTTTGCTTTGTATTTACTTTTACATCAGAGTTTTGATGAGTTAATGAAACCACCAAGGAATCATGAAACTAAAGATTTTGACAAATCAAAAAAGACTGGACTTTTTAACACCAATTATTTGAGACTTAACTTGGACTTAAGTCTTTTGTCTTGGAAGGACTTGATATCCTGCCAAGCCCATAGATTAGACATAATGTTCGAAAGAATTGTGCTGCTTGTTTTCATTTTCGTGACAAAAAAAATAAAACTGAGCGAGTAGGATGGAAAGGTAAACCTGGCACTGCAGACCAGCAGACAGACAACAGATGATACCTCAGATTATCACTTTCGGAGCTAAAGACTCGGTCAACAGAAATAAAAAGGCAAAATACAAAACAATTGACTGAGAAATGACAAATGATTTTTATTGTGCCTCGGGAAAACTATATCAAGGCACATCTGATTATTTAGCTTTGAAATTAATAATTATCTTTTTCTTATAATGTACAAGGCTATACTTTTAATTAAGTTGTCTGCCCTTTTGCATTCGTGTATAGAGCAAACATGTTATTCAAGTTAAAACATGTTCAAGTTGTGCAGATGAATTGTTTCATGAATTTGCACCACCTTGCTCTAACCATAGTATTTACATTAGGTTGGTCACGATTGTCTATAATGGCAGTCACTTTTAGATAGTCGTCAACTACTAACCCTTTGTCATCAAGCTGTAGATGGGCATCAGACAATTTTGTGGAAGCAAATTATTTTTGTGAAAGTGAAGTGCAGAAACTTGTCCCAAATCAAATACCACAGTAGTGCTTTATGACCTCACCCCAATCATCTGATGTACGAATTTCTCTGTCTGGGCGAGCAGGGAGGCTTCTTGGAAGTGGAAAGCAATTAAACACACAAGCTGAACCACTTCACTGTACTGAGCTTTACTGAAGTGTAACAGTAGCAGCAGGAGGAGAGAGACCAAAGGACCAGAGTTACACACCACCACCGTGTCATCTCTTCTCCACAGTGAGAAAGAGACTACATTAGTAGCAGAACAAATGCAGAGCAAAGAAAGGAATGGGCTGCTGGGAACAGACACATTCACAGTCAACTGGGAGGAGAGAAAGCTGGAGAAATAGAGAAAGACAAAGAACAGAAAACACAGGGGATTACAGATGGAGTATGGAGGTAGATACAGTGTCTGGTTTGGAACTGAGCCTAATATTCCCGTGAGGATAGAAGGTGACAGCATACCAGGTACAAAGTAATGTGGTCTGTAAGACTGTCCAGTTGAAAGTATAAGCTATCCAAACAGCTACAAACTTTATCTCAATGTAATACGTTGGACCCGACATGATCATTGACACTGCTCAGTCTCTGCAGTATTGCTGTGTACAACTAAAATTGACTGTGCAGCAGATCAATGTGATTTCTCCAACCTTTAAAACTTTCTGACAATATATTTTAAAGATATTTGAATCTAGGCCAGTTAACAGAAAGTACATTTCTCTTTTATCCTGATTCAGCATAGTGTATTGAAGGAGGAATACGGAGCACTGGAGCCAACACATAATGGCACAGTGATTAAAATTGGGTTTAGTTTCTATGTTTTCTTATCTCCAAATGGCAAAGTCGGCCAACTGTAAAAACACTTGTTGTGGATTCTGCACCTGGCAAAGGAGAGATGGGCACTACTTTCATTCTTGGTAGTTGTTTGTCAGTAATTGTGTTTCCAAAACGTCTGAAATTACACACTGAAGATACTGAGCTTGACTGAGTAAGAGCATGTCCAGGGAGGGGGGCTGCACAGAGTGTGTACGAGGAGGTTATTGACACTGCGTTAGATTGGTTGTTTTGACCCGGGAGTGGTGGATTCTTGTAAATGGCATTAGCAGCACTAGGAGGAGCATATTATCTGTTTCATTTACTACTGTCAGGATATAGTGACAGTTTTAGCAAATATAGCCTTAACATTTGATTGATGCATTTTCCATCAAATATGTAACCCTTCAGACAAACCACAATGCATGTTTAATAAGGATAAACAATTCGACTCCATTTAATAATCATATATATTAAGTAAACATGATCAAGGCTGGGAATGAAAGGTTGAAATTATTGTACTGCTTGTGCGTTGTCAGTCAGTTGAAATTGTATGCATAGCATATTTTTTAAAACGCTTAAATTAAATGTAGAGTTGTCACAACACTGGCCAGCCTGTCATTTTCAAGGCAAGAGCTTACCTTTTGATTATACAGCAATTTGGACTGAGAAAAGAAATTATGTTGTGTTGTGGGGTATGTAAATACAACACGGGGTCTAGATAATTCACTGTCGGCGTTTTAATAATGCATGGTGTTTAACTTTACATTCACTGCATATTTCACAACAATAACAGTGGGAGTGAGACGGAGCTGTGTGTGAGAGCACCGGCAGCTTAACAGTTGCCAGTTTAAACCCCAGCAAGGGAAAATGGGGGAGGTCCTCTTTCAACAATCACACTTAAAGACCTGGTAAATGTATTTTTGTGTGTGTGAGAAAGAGATTGGGAGTCCACACTCCTCTGAGTACCCAGATGGCGTTTGCCAGTGACGCAGTTTTTAGCTTCAATCTTCAATTCTTTATCGCACACATCACATACTGTAAACCTTCCACACACACCAACACAAACACGCACTCCCTGTTGGTGCAGCCCAACACCGTGGCGTCGTGTTCAGGCATGACTCTCTCCTCATTAACCCTCCCATCTGGTACCAAGTTGTGGCAGTGTTTAAATGGGGGCATGCTTTCTAAGCACCGTCACTCAATCACTACTTCCTCTCCTCTCTCTTTGTTCATCTCCAAGGGTCAGACTTATAATTGAAGCTGATTGTTGTTGTTTCATTCAAAATCAGACATGGTTCAGTCACAGTCTTCCATCTCTGAAATGATGCAGTCCAAATTATGAGCTATCATTAGCACCAATAAAAATACATTACCAGTCTAAAATATCTCAACAACTTTGGATTAAATTTGGTACCAAAGATCACGTCCCCTCAAGGTTAAATTGTAACTGTGGAGATTGTTTGGTGAATTCTTTGGTTTATAGCCCAATAACTACAAAAGTCAGAACATTCTCATTGGCCTTTTTTTTTTTTTACTGCAAATTAGAAAATGTTAGCATTTTACACTGCAGCCTTACAGAGCTGCTAGTGTGGTTGAAGCACAACATGCATGGATGTCAACTGATGCTGAAAACACACACACACACACACGCGATACAGACAGAAGAAGTTATCAAGGTACAGTGGCTGATGTTGTCTGCTGATCCCGGGGGGCATTTTGATAAAATCTTTGCTTTTATGACCAGTTGATGTGTGTCAGCATTGAGAAAATAGCACAGTGGTGTGTCCTGACCAGCTGACATAGGCCAAAACGTGGTGATGCCACATTAGTGCCGTGGTTTTAGCCAAGGCAATGTTGGCCAGTTAGTCATTCCACCACTTTTGTTTAGAAGGAAATTTTTCTGTTTTTCTCAAGTGGTTCTCTTTGGATAAATTGCCATGAAATTTTGAACAAAACATTCAGGGCCCCAAGTGGATGAATCTTAATGGTTTTGGTGACCTCCTGACCTTTCCTCTAGAGCTACCATGAGGTTGAAATTATTTGGTTCAGATGTCAAATGTTTTGAAAGCTGTTGAATGGATTATCATGATATTTAGGTTTAGACCCCACGGCATGAATTTATAATAATAAAATTGACTGTTTTCTAGCGCCATCATCAAGTCATAGTTTCAATTTAACCAGGAATACTTATTACATCGTACAGTAACTAATAGCAATCCCATCAGCCTCAGATGTACTTGTTGTTGTTGTTGTTGTTGTTGTTGTGGGGGATTTTTATTATGATCAGGAGTGGACTGTTAATATGCCACACCGGCATTTTCCTGGTGTGCCGACGCAGTGTGTGATGCCACGCCATCCTGACAAAGATGATTAATTCAATTCATGACAATGATAATAAGTTGTCCTATGTTAATTTTTTGTAGTTACTATATGATATCTGTGGGATGGATGTTATTAGTTATCTGTGAGTAGCCTACATGTAGCCTACTCCAGACCTTTCTCCAACTACAATATGTTCAAACTGTTTGGTGCTGCTGTCCAGTAAGCATGCACGTTCCAGTGGTAGGCACATGAGCACCAGTGCACATGCAGAGAGGTCAACTGTAGTTCAAACTCACCAAACAAACAAGCACGTCCTTGATTTCATTGCCCTATCACATACACAGGTTTCCTCTCTGAACAATAATATAAAACAAAAAGGTGATCAGTCATTAATTTTGATTGATTATTCATCGATACCAATATTTGGATACTTCAAATCTGGATGAACTTAATACTTAGTTAGTATCCAATGCAATACGATGGAACAGCTCCCTGCATTAATTGAGTCAACAAGTATATGGTTATTACCAGTATTGTTTAAATTGTACAGCTTTTTGCGCATCTTTAAATTTATAATCAGGTTAATACCTGACCCAATTAATTGTAATAATCTTGACCACTTGATGTGTACTCCACATGATGGGGATCCAAATGTAGAGGTAAACATACAAACTTGGTGCTTAGTGCTCATTTGCATGTCATCAACATTTGATGTTAGCATGTTAAACTTAAGATAGTGACGCATATGATATTATCTGCTAAACATTCTTAACATAGTCATTGTGTTTTGTTTTTTTTTCACAATAAGAACAGCTGCGCAGAAAGTAAGGTTTCTTCAGGTTTGTGTGTATTTTTAGTCCAGAGCTCCATTTGTTTCAGTTGAAGAGGCTTTTTTTATTTCTTGCTTCCTCCCATCTTTCATATCATGTCTCTTGTGTTTAAGCGCTTTGTCTCTTCCATGCACTCACACTGGCATTTATTAATGTGTGCTTATATGCAGTGAGTGTGTGTGTGTGTGTGTGTGTGTGTGTGTGTGTGTGTGTGAGAGCAGTCCTGCCTGAAGGTCATTGTTGGTTAACGTCTTTTTCATCCACCCCATGACCTTCTATGTTCACCACCCAAGGGTGAAAGCATCTCATTACTAAATTAATCACTTTTTGTGCACATTCATGTTTTTTAATGCATTTCTGTCTGTGCTCGCTGATCTTGTGTTTCTGTAGCACTATAGAGATTTTTAATATGAACAGATATTTATTCTTTATAGATACATTTGTTTTGTTTTTTCTTAGATTATTGTATAAAGTCTTATGTTGATGGGCCAATTTTCCTCCAACATTTAATGCCAATTTCCACAGTTTGTTTGACACAAGCTGATACGAAACTATTAAATCGGAAAAGATGGGATTGCAACATGTATTACAAGCACGCATTTAACATTCAGCTAGCAGCAGTGTGAGTCTCCCTGGCTGTTATTGTTGTCATTGAGATGATGACCTTGTTACTGGAATGTATTGGTTTCTTATCTTATTGCATAGCTTGTTATTAGCTGTAATGTAAATCCATAAGCACCCTCTGCAGATTTATACACATCACTACATTACGCAAAATTTACATAAAGCTGCTGCAGCATTTTCTCCTCATTTCCTTGTTTTGATAAAAGGCAGCGGAGAGATGGAAGCTCCTCCTGGCATTCCCTGGCGATCCAAGTTTAAGTTCTAAATAACTGCCTGCCCTCCTCCTCCTCCCTCTCCCATCCCTTTTCTGGGTAACTCTGCAAATATATTGTGTGCTTTTTGATATTTTCTGCTTGTCTGAGCTGCTTTCAGCGGTTTCTAAAAATAGGAAAAATATCTCTACAGTGGTTAGTGCAAGGTAGCGGTAGGACAGAACATGTCAGCTGTGTGAAAACAGTGGTGGGACTGGACCACATTCCTAGAAATGTAGATGAAATACTCTAATCTATGACATTGTTTTGCATCTCCAAGGCAATATTGCAAAGAACCTTTAAAATGACACTGTCAGTTTTTAGTTCATTGAATACACCTGTGCAATTTAATGTAGTACAACAGCACTGGAATAAATCTGACCTTTGTAAAGCTTTTAATGTTAAGTTGTTTTTGTCAATTAATTTCTATGGTAATATTTTTGGCTGTAGTCAGTGATGGTTTTGTATTGAATTGTGTTTCTAATATTCTGACCTCTTCAGAGCTTCAGGGCTTTGTGTTAATAATACATAAAATACACAAAATATAATTTTTTAAAACATTTTTCCCACTTTAGGGCAATGGAACAAGCAAAAAATACAACAGGTGCTTATTTCCCCATCCAGCAAACACAGAGCAACATCATGATTCATGTGGAGACATGTCTCTGGCCACATAAGGAAGGAAGTCCAATATTCACTCTCCTCTTAGCTCTGTTCCCAGAAAAATACACATTCTGTTTTGCTGCTAATTGGTCCACTATATTCACTATAGCCGCTAAGTTTGTCTGCCCTTTGGTGCTGCACAGGTAGCGTACAATGGGTTTATCAAAGCTTTTTGATAGCTCTGCCTGCTGCTGCTGGAAACCATGTTTGATAAGGGAAGGGTTGCAGGCCTGAAAATCAAAACATGATCTAAAAGACAAAAAACATGACAGAGCTGGTGGTAATTCTCTGTGGGTTAGACAATATGTTGATCTATTATTAAGGTAAATTAGTGTAGGTTTAAAGGTATAACCATTTTATTGACTGCCAGTCTCTATTGTAACAATATCCCAATAACAGACTTGCAGCTGGGAATAAGACTCTCTAGAGGTTGCAGGATTCATCACACTAGAGAAAGAGCCAACAACATTTTGATAAATTTACCTTTTCTTAGAGCGTTACTACGAATAAATGAGCTATAAAAATTCATGTGACGCTAGAAAGAAATTCAGAAGATCATTCAAAGGGAAAGCGAAATCTTACACTACACTGTAACTTTTACTCCTCAGTTTTATCTTGCTTTTATTTTCTATTTAACTCTGTTTAATTGCATTTTTATTGCCCTATGTTGCTTTTATGTTTTATGTACAGCAGTTTGCCTTGTTGCCCAGTAACAGTAATAGTATCCTTAAGAAGAGACAAGAGCAAATGTCATGGGCTTTTCTAAAGAGAGAGAAAGGGTCATCCTCTAGGGAGCATGAATGTGCAGTTTTCCAGATACCTTTTTGTGGAGCAAAACTTTAATCAAGGGGAAATTTGACCTGATGACCATTAGGTAAATGAGCTTGAATCTGGAGACAATACCTCATCTCATAAAATCTGCAGTAGTTTTTAAGATATTCTCTTAAAGGGTTGGACGGAAGGACATACTGAAGGACATCGCCATGATTAGCAAATAGTGATGAGGTAAAACTGAATTCATCACCACAGTCCTGCTCTTTTTTGTTACCTTCTGACATGAAGTCATCTCTAATTCTTTTTCAAAAATTAGCCCCCTGGGTGGATTAACATGACTAATACCGTCCAGAATGGAAGTAGAAAGTGTGACGTAATTGAAATACAAAGAGTGAGGAGGAAGGTTGAATCATGTAGGGAGGAGGGGTAGAAAGCTGCAACAATGGAGGGAGGTAACAAATGCGTCTCAGTTGTGGTGTGTTTTGGCTGCTGAGATATTACTGTCTGTACTGCCCTCTCTCTATATCCTGTCCTCACTTTGCCCTGAACCTTTTTCATCCCCTTGTCCCTCCTTTTTCTGACTCATAGCTTTGATTTACCCCCCTTTACCCGATGAACACACACACACACAAACACTGCATAGCATGAATATTCATCTGTTTGTTTGCATACATCTTACTCTCTCACTGTTTACTCTGTTGCATTTAAGACAAAGCTTGAAGAAGGCCTTGTGTGTGTGTGTGTGTGTGTGTGTGTGTGTGTGTGTGTGTGTGTTTTCCCAGTGAGTTCCATGCTTGTCTGAGGATGAGCGGATCTGACAGCATCAGCCGAAAAAGAACTGTTGTCCTCAGACCAAGAATCTCCCAGCTCTGTTAGTGTGTATATGCGGTGTGTGTGTGTGTGTGTGTGTGTGTGTGTGTGTGTTTGTCTGTCTGTGTTCATGTGTGTGCGTGAGTGTGGGTGGATACATTGTCTCAAAAATCAGTGAAGCAGTGTGTTTCTTTAACCAGTGCACTTCCTCTTTCTGAATGGCCTCTCCCATGATGTCTGGGTGTGTGTGCGCACATGTGTCTGCTCATGTGTGCACTTCTATGACCTAAAACAGATCCTATTAGCGATAATATTCCTCCGTGGGTAGCCAGTTAGGGCCCAATGGCGCAGCTCCGAGCTGGGCCCCAGGGCTGACAGCAGACTAGCAGCCACCTGACTGAGCTGAGCAGGTGGAGGCCTCGTGATGCAGCTCTTCCCCCAGGCCGATATTGTGCTTTCTGACCATCCAGTGAGTCATAAACCATTAGCTAACATGCTAACAGAGCCCCATCCTCCACTACTAGATGCAATGATAATACAAAAGCCTGTATAGGGAGCCTGTAATATGACATTATTGTACATTATATATGGCACTTAACACTCCACACACACCTTAAAGATAAAGTATCATGTTGTTGTTTTATTAAAATGACCTCACTATTGGATAATTATTGAATAAATTATTAGAAAAAAAACATGTTTCAGTCTGTAGTAGTAGCAATATTGTTCATAACAAATAGACACATTGTCCTGCACCAATACGTATGCTTACACACACAATTGTTCACACTGGATGGACACACAAAACCACACAGCACCTGGTGTCAGTGGTTGTATCTGGCTGTGTTTGTGCTCCTTGTACATGCAGCTACTTTTCCTCATTGTTCCCATTGTCAGCATGTATGATGACATTTCTGCACCTGCGGGTGTTGATGTGCGACATAACTGATGCTGCATACTGTACAAGTGTTATAGTGAAACATTGTGTTTTTTCTACAGCACTGCTGATTGATGCTGTGCAATACCATTCACAAATGTGATTGTTCACTTACGGCTGCTATCAGCGATGGTCATTCATTGGTTACACTCAGTCAGTCATGAACTTACATTTGTTGGTTAACTAATGTTTACCACTGTTGCCATCTTACTGTTTGCATGATTGCAAGGTACCCAAGTACGTATGGAAAACTATCACTGGAGCTGTAAGAAACGAGTGATAGACATGGAGATAAAGATATTCTGGGGAAGTGTAAGTCACACTGAATTTAAAAATATGTGAATCACATCTGTGTGTTCAAATTTGTGAGTCATGACTCAGAGAAGGAGAACGATTTTTGATACAAATCTAAATGCAAAATGTCCCTCCCTACTCACAGTTTTAAAACCTCTGGAATATAGATGTGCCATAAAGAATACTACTTTGATAACCTGACATTTCATAGAAAGTAGAAATGCTGTTATGTTTTCACTGCAAGTACACCATGGACAAAATTTACAAACAAGCACAAGTTTGTTTGTGTTATTGTGGGACTTTGATGTTTTAAATGGGTAAAACACCAAAGTCACATAATAAAACAAACTATCAAACTAATCGAGGCAGCGGTAGCTGTTTTTGTCAGTGCAGTCTGGTAGCTGTGACAAGAGCATCACGACTGTTTCTGGTTCAACAAAAAGATCTTACTCTATGAAAAATCTCTGTAGAATCTTTTCCATAATGTTGCCAAACACGTGTAATAACAATCTGAGCTAAAACAAGCCCTTCGGTGGCTAACTTTTACAAGGCGCAATTGACCCTTCGCTAAGCCACGCCCCCCTTAGTTACTGTTGCTAAGTCCGTCAAACTGTCTGACCTTATGTACTTTTATCGCGGTGCTGCTACAGTCTATTACTGCACAAGGTTTTATTCAAATTGTCAAAATGACTCAAACTGAAATAAATAAGACAGAAGCTAAAGCCTTTACCGATTGCTGTGTAAAAGTGAACCACATTAACTCCCTATTGAGAAAAAGGACAACAATATTAAGGATCAACACTGTTCCTGTACCACTATTACAATTATTAAAAAGCAGAACATTAGGGCTAGCGGTAGCTAGCTAACTAACATTACACTAGGAACAATCCACAGACAAAATTTTTCTGGATTTGTTTTAGGTTACTGCACTCCCCAGAGAAATATTGTCTAATTTTTGGAAAAATCTCAGAAAGAAGCTGACAGTTTTGCAGTTGCATTGTGCATTTAATGGTTTTATTGAGACTGGCAAACAAAGACTGAAACTGACGTGAAAAACATTACAATGCAGATCGGTAGGGCTTTAACGTTACATGCAGCAGTAAGTTAGCTAGCATTAGCTAACTAACATTACATTAGGAACATTCTACAGCCTACCATTTTCTGGATTTATTTTAGGTTTCGGAAAGACAGTAAATCATACTTCTCCTTATAATCTCTCTGGGAAGCAACTGTAATTATAAGTGCCCCAGGAACAGCTTTGACCATAACTTAAAATAACTTAATAACATAAAAAGCTAGAAAACGACTCCTTCTGCATTAGAGTCAATGGGGCGTAGCCATGAAAATGTCGGACCTAGAGCGAGTCCTATACTGCGCTGTGTATTCAGGGCGTGGCTTAGCAAAGGGTCAATTGCCCACAAGGATTACATTGCAGCCCTGCCTCACTGCTGCCAAGTGCAGTAAGCTCAGTACTGGACCAGTTAAATGTTGTCCCAATTAGTCACATAACACAATATATGGGGAAATAGGGTCCAAGTTGAAAAATACTGTAGTTACCCTTTGACAGTACTGTTCTTTCAGGGTTTTGTTTTAAATATCCTTTGTCAAATGTATTTCATAAATATATTTTACATGAAAACAAATCAACAAATTAACATGTAGACTTTTAACTTTAATAAATAATAATAGAAAATGTAAAATTATTTTAAATCCTTCCTCAAATAAATGTCCACTTAGTTAGTAAGTGCATTCAAATGAGAAAATGTACCCCATCCAATTAAGTTTTTATATTTGCTTATATTTCTGATAGATTAGATGATTTATTGTCCTTTACATGTATGATTCAAACAGAGAGGTCCACATGCAGTAGACTCTGCAGCAGCTGTTCGCTGACACTGATGATGTCTGCATTGGACGAAGAATGACTGTATTGACCAAGTCACCTGTGGAGCAGAGAAATGTCCAACAGCTGCTGTAAATCAGGCCATACAGTTATGAAGCAGCAGCGGTGATCATCAGGGGTGCCATACTGCAGCTTATTGGTTTTCTCATGCACAAGCTCACATTTATATGGTCTCACTGGGTGTGTGTGCATTTGAGTGTGTGCCCTGCAGCTTCATGTGAGATCTGGACCCATTTTTAGTGATGAAGCATCATATTTAAAATCATGAGAACATTGGGTCTGTATGCACAGAGGCATTTGAAAAAAAAGAAATAGAAGGGACATCTTCAGGTCAGTGGGTAGTCTGTAAATAAGGAACACTCTGCCTCACACACACACTACTCCTGTTTTCTTGTTATGAGAAAAGGAAAGAAGAACTAATGACATATAAATAGAGATTCAATCAGGAGGGGAGTGGTAAGAAAAAAGATAAAGCTGCTCAAAACAATGAACGATGGCCTTTAGTGATGGATGAACCTATATGCAGAATAGCTACTGTTAAAATGGCAATGCTCTCAAAAATAAATGACTGTACTTGGTGAGTACAATGTTATTATTACTGCCAAAACTACAAAAATGAGACTGAAGCTATAAATAAGGAGAATTCTTCTTTAAAGGCAAAACTGATAAAAGGACTAGTCTCCCAAAACACCATTTGCTTGCATGAAGGGAGTAAAAGCGTGTGGATGGATCCAAAATGTACATTGAAACATTGAAAATATGTATAAATAATATATGTTACACCTTCTAATGTGAAAGTAATGCACAGCATAATAGTAATGCCAATTCATGTTAATAGAGTACATTTTTCAGACCAGCTTTAGCTGACAGCTTCTTCTTTTTTTTTAAATCTAAATGTTCCTTAGTTGAGATATGAATTTGTGTGAAGTCTCTGTGGACATCAGCTCATGGCGAAGTACACACTGTAATAGTCTGTCTTTCACACTTTGTCAATATTTAGCAGCCATCTGTCTATCAAATTCTCCTCTGCTGAAATGTGGTTTCCTTAAAAAAAAAAAAAACAGTCAGCTTACTTTCACTACATGTTAATTTAATAAGTACACTCAACATCTTCTCAACTCCATTACAGTGGTCCTCTGAGGGTTATACAGCTATAATCTATATTTTTTTTACAATAACAATATATCAAATAGCAAGGTGATGGACCTACAGAGAATTATCAGCTGAATCAGCAGCTCCCTTTGAGCTTAGGAACAGCTCATTGTTTAGATGTCAGGCTGCAACTTGAGAGCAATAAAGTTGACAAAACAGTCATCGCATCATTTTTGGCCACGCCTGGCAGCTGTTTTCAACTAAAAACATTACCTGTTCAGTACCAAACAGCAGACAGACAACCTTAGCAAACAGCTGGTGAACATAGAGGAGCATTTAGCAGCTAAAGAGTTATATTTCACTCAGGAGTTGGTTAGAGACCAATAACAGAGCTAAGATAGAGTGAATATTGGATGTGTAAATAAGCTGTTAAAACGTTCACCATATCAACTTAATGGATGATGATATGTCAGTGTTGTGGTTACAACTTGGTTTTCGTGGCCAACAGAATGAGTTATAGCAGATTTGAAGAAGGTCCCTTGGTTAGCGCTCTCATTTACCAAATGTACAAACGGTGTAGGTCAGAGCATTGTGTATGTTCCTTCATGGAAAACTACGGTTTATTTCATCTTGGCCTTTTCAAGTTTATACACTGTCCAGGGCACTTCTAGGGCCCCACAAGCCCAAACCACTCTGTAGTGTTTTAGTTTGCTCCACTGTGTTCATTGTTATCCTTTATTTGTCTATAATGGTATTAAATGTTTTAAACTTATTCCAGGACTGTTTGGTTGCGTATTATATCCCCATTTCTACCAGACGTTGTGTTTGTTGCAGTTGTCCTTGTCGTGATGTGATGACTAGTCTGCTTGACCAATTTTGATCAACAGCACTACTGGCAACCCCTGAAAGTACCAGGAGCTTGGATTTAGTATCGCCCCCTGAGAAGTTCTGAAATTTTGTTCCAGGAACATGTCCTCTAGTCGGAAATAACAGCAGAACCAACAACTGTGGGCCTTTTTCACAGCAGATAGTTTGACTTGTCATAGTAGGAAAAGCACAGGTGCCACAAATAACATTAACGATGGCTCTGTTGTATTCTCTCTGTTGTGTCCCAGGGAGAGTGTGACAGCATGCACAATATTATTTACACTTGTGTGCTTTTCCTACTGTGACACATCAAAATATCTTCTCTGAAAAAGGCTTATGGCTACACATCAAGTTACGGGGCCATAATGTAATTTAGTGGTGATGCTCGACTGTCTGCTGCATCCTGAACTTCACAAGGAATGTATTTTACACCGTAGCCTCATTTTCACCATCAGTTTTCCCTCTACAAGAGCAAAAATCTCAGCAGGAAGCCTGGCCATTTTGAGTGGCTGTTATCCATTACCTCCCAATAACTCCAACCCCCCCCCCTTTCCTCCCTGTTTGGCTCATGTTTTATGGATGTTAAGTGGTAAAGGATTTACGAGGAGTTTAGTTCAGTCATCCCTCAGTGGTTGCACTTAAAATATTCACAGTTTGGAGCATTTTGTGCCGATCCCTCTGAGGATCTCTGCTGCATTATTAGCTGTTATATTTTTTAGTTTTTTGTTAAATGTTTTTCAATTTGGAAATCTAATGTGTGTTTTACCCCACCTCTTTCCATAAAAGTGTAGCTGGTATATATAGGACCATTGGCCAGCAGCAGTGCTGGTGGCTACTGTATCACTGACTTACGGTCATGTCTGTATTTATCTTATCTGTTATATGCTTTTTCCCACAGGGTCAACAGCATAGGAAGCAGGAGTCCACTGGTTCCAGAATGCACTTAGTGAAATTGTGTAGCTCCAGTTCAGTTTTTGATTGTGTGATTTTATGTATGTCACCTATATATACCTACATTTTGCCAATATCTTGGGCCAGCTGCCTCTTATGATGGATATGATGCAGTTTGTTTGATTACATTTATTTATTGCAGGGTTGTAATGAGACTTTCTGAATAGATTGCATACGTAAACATACATAAATATGTTTTGCTGGTTGTTTTCTTGCTATTTGTGTTTCATTTAAATGTATGAGGTTTGTCCTTCTTGATTGGACCAAAAAAAAAAATATAGGTATATTGGAGGATTAAATTCTTGTGGATACAGTGTTTTGAAGCTCATTCCGGTTTTAACAGACCCTGGTTTTAACCCGCTTCCTCATTCCACGCATGCACATGCACACAAGGCTACCTTTTATTCTCTTAGCATTCAACCTCAGGCTGCCTGATTGTATGGCAGGGTGGAGGGAAATGGTGGTGGGGGTGGTGGTGGAGGAGGAGCAGTGTGTAAATGATGTGTAGAGCTTCATCTTCTCTCCCGCCCACCCTGCACCACCACTCTTTAACCCATGGGCATGGTGGGAGACAAAGTCAAGCAGACAGAATGCGAAACTGCACAGTGCATGTGTCTGCTCATGTGTACATGTGTTTAAGTGTGTGTGTGTGTGTGTGTGTGTGTGTGTGTAGTGAGACGTAGTCTGGCAGTGACACTCATGCATTATGTGGAAATGTGCTGCAATGATGTCCAGTGGGACTCTCTCTCTTTCTCACTTTGTGTGTGTGTGTGTGTGTCTGATGCCAAAGGAAAAGTCATGCGCACGAATGTGTACATGCATGCAATATGCACTCGAATGCACACAAACACATGGCATAAATGCCTTATTCAATCTGACAAACACATACACACATATACAGGAAATGAAAGAGGCAGCAGTATGCTGTTAGATACCAGGTTTAATTGAATGGCGGCAGAAGGAAGGGACAAAGACGCTATGTGGATGTATCATACGGACTTGGTATCATATAATTTTGTTTTCAGATACTCAACATGTCTGTGGTGCTGCTCTGTTACCTGCAAGTGTAACAAAATACGCATTCTGTCTATAGCCAGTTCATGAAAGCTGTTCCAGTTTCTGTTCTGTTTTTGTCTCTGCAAAGGAGGTTATGTTTTTTGTCCCACTGGTTTGTTTGTTGTTAGTAGGATATCTGGGTGAGCGTCATGCAATGGACCCAAAAACAAGATCAAATTTTGTTGCAGATTCTGCATTTTTAATAGGATTTCTTAACATTGCAAAAATGTTTGATCATTTTTGGTATTTTCGACGACTTGTGTGAATTGTGATGCAGATCAAATGTTTCTAAACGTGACACATTCAGTGGATTGTGCAGCCTTAGTTAGGGTCAGTGGTGGTTTTGAGTGCTTTCTTGTAACGTTTTAAACCAGCAATGACCCATAGGTTGTAGAAATTGGTCATATTAGCCAAAACAGGAATGTGTATTAAACAGACATTAATATTTTGAATGGTTGACCTAAACGTTAACACTTCTGGTGTTATATTTTCCACATTTCCCTGTGCTTTGTGTTGCTAATATGTTTTTATGGAGTTACAGTGTCTTCATATAGAATTTGTATGCATTGCTTTAAAAGAGATGGTCAGGGGTTTTAACATGAAGTATAGTAGCGGTTTATTTTTTTTCAGTAAAACTAGCAGTCGTGCTAGCTTTACTGTTTTGGACAGTAGGCTATAGATAAATTATATATGAGGCTGATGTCATTCGGTTTTGCAGGTATTTGGTCATAAACCAATTTATTGGACAAACTCAGTCATTCAGTGGGTGTTCACACTAGAAAACCACCAGTTTAAAGGCAATAAAGGTGGACACAATATGAGGCAGTTTTACTGTTGTGGGTCAGCTACAGTGACATTGATTCTCCACTGTGTCCAGCCGACACAATGGGAACCCTTTCAACCAAGAAATTAAACCTTTAAATAAAGGAAATGTGAGCTTCAATGAAGCCACTATATTGTGTCTGACAGTAGTCGCATCAATAGAGGTGTTCAATTGAGGGAGGGAATTGAGCGATGCTGTGATCCTGTTCAAAATGGCTGCTGGCCCGGCGTGAGTGCTGTGTACGGTCGGTAAAATAGTGATGGTTTCTTTTCATCTGAACTGCTCAGATAGTGGTCTGTATTGATTTTTACCTCGTTCAAACTATTACAGACATAAAAGGGCTTCATTCTCATACTTTCCTTCCCTTTTTCATAAAAGCCCTACACTCATGTTGCTTGCTTCTTTGTGAGTTGATGAAGATATCTTACTGCTATTGCACCCACTTCAAGAGCTGATAAGGATGGAAAATCCCATCTTAAATGACTCTTTACAATAATTCCAATTACCAGATCTCACAATATATTCGTACTGGATAATATTATTTAGTAAAAATCTCAAAAATACATAACATTTCATCTTTTGAAACAGCTATTATTAGAAATCATTGTTAACATTACTCATAGCTTTAAACAGTTAGCGTCAACTTTATTTCAGTTCAAATTCATACTTCAAGGGTGATTATGAAGCTGTTTCTAAAGTTTTTCCGCTGTCATAAATAAAGAGCTAAATAAGAGAATTAGTGCCTCATCCATCTGAATAATTCATCAAACATACTCATAGCAGCCCGCTGTCCTATCATATATTACTCTTATTGTCCAGTGAAATGTTGAGGTTTAAAGTCAAGGAAAAATGAGTGATACAGAGTGGTACAATAGTCAAAATCTCTGACTCAAAAGTCAGATCTCTCAAGGATCAATGGTGCACTTTTTAGTTCAGATTTAAACATCAAGGTTGGTGTTAATCAATATCTTTCTTATTGTCAGCAAACTTCATGAAATAGTAAAACCAACAATGTATTGATCCTACCAGTAAGTTTTGTGTATGTACCTAAAGCCTGATATAGTTTATTCCTCTGTGCCACATGCCTGTACCACAGCACTTGCTGACATTGTTATCATGAACATGGAGCAGTGTAGTTTCATCCTGCTGCTGGAAATACTCACTTGAGCACCTAAACGTGTATGAAAGTAGCTCCCAACAAATGCACTCTTTACTTCTAAGTAACTGACAAAGTCAAAAATAAATGAGAGATGTACTACCGGAATTGTTGTTTTTGGTTTTCTCGTTGGATTTTTTCATGATAAGAAAAAGATATAATAACACCACTTACCACTATCCTTTTAAAGTGAATCAAAAATTAATAGAAATGGCACAAAGTCTTCAATTTGACAGAAGAAATTTGTGTCTTTTTTTTAAATGAATTTGCTCATACAGTTTATCCTTATGTGTCGCTGTTATTGTTAATGGCAGCTTTAACCATAGCATAGCAATAGCAGTCAACCCAAAGCTTTATCTTGGGGTTTTATTATTGCAAAATAAATAAAATAGGTATGTATAGGTAATGTTTTAGTGATGTAACAAACAATTAATTCATTTAACAATTATTTAACAAATAATTTGGCACACTGAGGTTTATAAGGCTGATGAATCTGGAGTTACAGTAGGAGAAATCTAGGAAGCCGTAAATAATGCAGTATAAATATACTGTTATTCATCAGTCACTATTCCACTTTTACCCTGAAATGTAATTGATTTAAGCAGGTTTGATTTGGCAAATGATTTGAGATGCAAAGAATTTGCCATAACTCAAACTTCAGCGGGCTGACTCACCAGCAGTAAGCATCGGATGTTTTTGCTCTAAAACAAGTGGTAAATAATGGAGGTTTGTTCTGTGCAACTGAGATCGATGTATTGATGGGGCAGAGGTCGGAGGCAGTCATTCTCAAACTGCCCTGTGCTGTGGGTGGGGCTTTACACCTGGGGGACGGGAAACTGTGTCACTGGCACTAGAACATATCCAACCATCCACTGATTTACACAGAGAACTGATGACAAAGCAGTTTATCCGCTTAAAGTCCTGCTCATCAATAGGACCAGACTGGGAAAGCTTGTCTTACCTTCGTGCAGCTTAGCATAGCTTAGCTCAGCTTGGTGCACATGATTCAGATAAGATGCACATGGACCAAAGTCACACACATGAGGTTTATTTTAGCAGGAAGAGATAATGTGAGTTGGTTTCAGACGGGTGTTATGTAAAATGACAGGAGAGTGTCTGTTGCATTGCTCTGTTAGTGTGTCACATGCAGAATGTCTGGCCCATTGATCAGTGTGAGCTGCACTGAGAGTGTGTGGGCTCTGACCTGTTTGTGCAGTGGAGTGTGAGGCCAGCGGATGCTGTTTCAGGGTCACTGCTGGTGTGGGACTAAATGGACCAGTCCAGGAGGCCGGCCTGTCACTAGCAGCCGCCCACTCACTGTCAGTACTACTGCTGTCACATCACTACTAGGTCATACAGAGCAATCTCTGTTTGATACAGCTTGACTCTGATGGATTGCTACTATTGGCCCCTGCTGTCTCTTTTCACTGGAGCAATCCTGATCTGGTTTTTCTGTGAAGCTGTGTGTGTCAAAACACATGAGACATGTCACATCTCAGACTGAGTACAAGTCACTTCAGCATTTTTGTAAAATAGATTTTTTTTTTTTTTTCACGTGCACACAAATCGATTGTCCTGTTTTCTTAGAAGCTACAAATATCACTAATAGTCAACTGAAGTATGAGGTTAACATGCCAGTGTCTTAAAGGTGTAAGATATGGCCATTGTAGTTTAAAACATAAAAACTGAACTAACATGAATGTGAAGAAGTAACAGTTCTGATGTTAAGTCAAAGACATCTATGTATTGTGTTGCAGAGATATTGACCAAGTTACCATGTAAGCAAGCTAGCCCAGGCTCGTCCTGTCTCGTAATACCACTTTTTTCTAGAAGAGGCTATAGATAGTAGTATAGATGTGTGCGAGTTCACTACATTACACAAACTCTCTTAGCATCTAATAAATACACAATATAAACTAGCAAAATGTCAAGACAAAAAATATTCTTCCACCTATTTTCCTGATCACACAGGACTTTCACCCAGGAAATCGCTCTTTGTGCCAGAAGTCAACACTGACTTATTTTAACTAATGTAATGTATTTAACTTAGGTCACAAACATATGTAATTTATCTTACATAACTAACACACTTACTGGCCAGGTAAGGAATCAGCAGTCAGTGTTGGTACAAAACAGATTATTCAAACAACCACGAGAGGTCCTTGAGCATACAGTAAAAAATGTGCACAAAATATTGGGCTGATACAATCAAATGACCAGCTGTCCATGTGTGGGTCCCCTTTGAAGTATATTCGAGGCTTAATGGTCAAAATGTTAAGTGTGGAACGCTGGACACTTCTGAAAATGGTGGCCGTAGTATACTCATTTTTATTTAAAAAAATAAAACTGAATTGAAGTCAAGTGAGCAAACAAGCCGGCAGATATTTTGACGGGCGACAATTGCTGTCAAATGTTTGCCCAAAATTATCCACCCGGTTACAAATCGCCATTATACACAGTTTCCAGTAAGTGCACAATGGTCATGTTTGTTTTGAGACATCACAATTCACGCACTGTGCAATTAAGTAAATAGTGTGCACAGTGTACTAGTGTTGTGGTCAAGACTGCCCAAACCGAGACCAAGACCAGAGTTTATTGAGACTGAGAAAAGAACAAGACTTTTAGGGGCTGAGACCGAGTCGAGACCAAGACTGAGGGGAGAGCAAGACCGAGTCAAGACCAAGACCAGTTCCCCACATTACATGACACACAATAAAATGTGGAACAAGATTATAGGTACTTCTCAAATTGATCTGAAAGATCCACATTCCCATTAAAACACCCACATACAAACACAAAGAGCTGAAATCAACTTAACCATCTTTAGCCTAATCAACACTCCTTTTCCATACTTACCATCGCGGGGAGGGGAGACGGTTGCTAATGGTAACAACACATTTTTAATATAATAAATATAATTAAGAGTTATTGGTTGCATTTGAAGCAATACGTGTTACATACAATCAAAGAAATGATGCTAACAAATAAATCAGACAATGCAAAAGCAATATACTGATATTCCCAAAGACTTGACTGGTCTTGAATTATAATCCCGAGTCCTCAATGTCCGAGACCAAGACAAGACAGAGTACAAATGCGGTCGAGTCCGAGACGAGACCAAGACCATCAAAAAGTGGTCTTAAGACCGGTCTCGAGACCAATACCGGTCTCGAGTACTACAACACTACAGTGTACTACATGTTAGTGTACTAATGGAAGCATCCAAATTGAGACACAGCTATAGTCTATTGAAGTCTGTGCTGAATGCAGACTATTTAGAGGTTATGAAGTCCATAATACCCATAAGGTCCTCTCACTCCAGACTTACATCAGCCTGCAAGTCCAGGAAAGTCTAAGCCTATGGATTCAGCCAATAACTGGGTGATATCTGTCACATAATTGACCAATCAATGTGTAAAAAGCATTTTACAACTGTATTAAAACAACAGATGTCAGTAATATATAAACTGAAAGCACTGCAAGCCTATGACTGAAGTTGCAATCATTAATTTTTTTGTTTGACCACTTGGGGGCAGTGGAACAGACTATAAACACAACACTGGCATATTAGGCGCATTGGACTTCACACGGCGCTGCGCAGCGCTGACTTAACGTGATGCATGCTGGACTTAAAATAAGGCATGCATGACATTGAAACCTCACGGGAGCAAGGCGGCTGCAGGCGCCATGTTGTGTTTTTGTAACCAGGAAGTGCCCTGAAGTGATTGGACATTTGGACCACACACTGGAGCTAACGTCAGTGTGTGGAGCTAGCTAGCTTGCTTAGCTAGGTGCGTCTGTAATTCAGGTTAACTGTCATTTTAACAGGGCTGACAATTTTGTCTAGCAAACAACAGTCTTAAAACTAAATGTACTCACCAGAGAAAGGGAACAGCCAACTCCTAATAAGCTGGATAAATTTACACAGTGTCGTGGGTATGAGTCACTCTAGGCGGATTGGCAAGTCGCCATGGTAACAACCTGTCAATCACAGATGATCACGCCCTGAAGCATTCTCTGCTTTATGGTCTATTTTCCTCTAAATGGGACCATAATTTACTAAATGAACATCATTTTGTATTGAAAAAGACTTGAAACTAGCGACTGAGACCATAAACTCATTAGGAAAGTGTTTACTGAGGGAATAAAGAAGCTGTGAAGTGGCCTCATTTTACCATTTTTTGTAATGGAACTGGACTTCTTTTTGCAACCAGTAGAGTCGCCCCCTGCTGGCCGTTTAATAGAATGCAGGTTTATGGGACTTTCCCATTGGATTCACGTCTCAAACCGGAAGCTTCCCGCTTGGTCCGACTTGACGGCACCATTTTTATACCCCACCCCTGCACTCACCTCGAGCTCATGTTAGACTATCAAGTTGGCGAAAGTCAGCCACAGTCATCTCGAACATTGGGTTGGACAATAAAACAATAACAATAATTATCACAATATAATTATTTTCAATAAAATGTTCAATAAATATTCAATAATGTTTGATTTTATTCCCTTGAATCATACACAAATTAGGATTTAATTTTTTTATTAAGATGTTTATTTTTAATTGTTTTGAATGTTCTGCCTCAGATTTGTGAAGTGTTGACTATAAAGACAAGTTTAAACCACAATTTACCATCTGTTTTTTTTCAACTTTCACTCAGGAGCAAAAATTAGCCTTTAAACTCGAAAGACATAAAGATTTTATTTTCTCGATGTCAAAAGATATTAAACTTTTTATCGTGATAACATTTTTGGCCATATCGTCCAGCCCTACTCGAACGCACCTAATATCTCAGAGTTTGTGCATGTGTTACACATTTAAACCTCCAGCAGACATGGAGCAACATCCACATTCATTCTGAGTTGTGTTTCTGGCCTACTGAAGACTATGAATCCAATATTCACTATCTTTTAGCTCTGTTTTGATCTCCACCAACTCCTGAGGGAAGTATCTGGCTCTTTTGCTGCTAAATGTTCAACTGTTCTTCACCAGCTAGTTGCTAGCTTTGTCTATCTGCTGTAGTCTTGCCAACTTTGTCACTATGAAATAAGGGACAGTCATAATTATAGCTAATCTCTAATTTAATCTCTTAATTAAATATTTAGTAGGTTTAATAATAGTTTATTCAGAGCAGGTTCTTTTAACACAGTCCTTTAATTAAACCACTACCTGTTACCTTTACTATTTGTCAAAACACTTGTGACTCTTGCGCTGTAGGTTCCAAAAGGTTATCCCTTTCATGTACATATGACAAATTAAAAAGAACATAGCTACTGTGATGTGTTTTATTTCCAGCAGACTGGAAACATTTTTCTGGTTCTCTTTTTTGAGGCCTCGGTGACAACAGAGTAAAACACAGGCTCACCTTCAGTCGGGGATATATCATTCAGGATATCCCGCATAGTCTTTGGTCATGAAACATTCATTGTGATCATCTCAGCTTTTGTTCTTACCAAGTACATCTTCTTCACAACATTCGAGTCATGAAACAATGCACCATTTACCTTAACAAGACAGTAGGTGCGGTTGTAGCTGAGTCCATGTTTGACCATGTGTGTTTCCACAGTAGCTGCATTTAGCGTTACTTAACGTATACTAAGGGCGCGTGAGGGGAGGCTGTGAGTGGATGATGACAGGTGTTGGTGACCATTGTCAAGTGTCGTGATCAGCACTGCTGCTGTTGCAGTTGAATCAGTCAGTGGTTATATCAGCATAGTAGTCAAAAAACGGGACAAGAGAGGTCATGTATGGGACAAATCAATTAGGCCTAATATAAGGGACATCCCGGCTAATACTGGACAGTTGGTAACCCTAGTCTGCTGCCAAGTGCTGAAGCTGAAAACAAGGTTGGTGAAAGTGGTGAGTCAAGGGGAACTAAACAGATAATTCCCTGTGGAGTCATCACAATGAAAAATTATCTTTACATTACATTCAGCCTTTTGATGTTTTTCAGGTAGAAATATTGAGTCATGCAGCTTTAAAACGTGGAGGAGGAATCCAAACATGGCATCCTAATCACTCCAGTGAACTGCTCACCCAAGACATTGTATTTTACGTGTATTTATTGTCTGTAAGGGCAGCTACTACTATGCACTACACACTTTTGAGTCCCTGACAAATTTCCCCTAGGGGACAATAAAGTATATTCTATTCTATTCTATACGCCCATAAAGTTACTATCGTTTTTTATTTCTTACCCATAAAACATTTGGCTTTTCCTCTGGCTCTGCAATTAATATGTTGATATATGTAATTAAACATAGTGCTCCTATTGGTACTTACAGTTTTACAGACCTTTCTTTTGACGATATGTATGACTAAAGGTCTTTGTTAGCCAGAGGGTGTCATGTGACCCACATTTGACTTTGACCTCTGTGCCTATAAGGCAGCACTGCAGCGTTTCAGCAGGGTTTATATCAGCCTGCCAATAGGTATCTGACATTCACATGGCCTCCATTGTCAGGTTAGGCTTTTCTCCTCTTGAGATTAACATTCGCATCTCAGTAATGCTAAATTTCTGCCACCCACTGTTAATTTTCAGAGAAAATTATGAAGGTCTAATGTAGCCATAGGACCACTGTAGGTCATACCATTAATGCATCCTCTTACCTTTCAGCAGAAACAACGTTCACCACTAATTACGCTGGACACAATTAGACATGCAATTCTAATTAGTAAAATAAACTGCAGGTAGTTGAATCACAAATTTCACTGTCAGAAAATGTCAGATTGATCAAAAAGTGTTTAATTACTTTACAAGATTGATGTAAAGCAATAGCAAGAATTTGTCATTGTTTCTCAACCTAACTAGTCCACATCTTGCAGCAGTTTGTGAATGAGTCTTCATTAGACGCGGCCACTTTTAAAGACCGAAGTTGCCAGATTACAACAATCACATACAGTAAATATTCAGTGGCCCTTTCACAAATAACATGATCCTGCATCAAACACACTTGCATACAACTTACAGACTCCAGTATTTAAGTATTCTTTTGACAGTATTGACAAACAGTAAATCCTGTCTCGTAGAAGGTCAAACACAACAACATTGTGATTCCATACGTGTCTGGAGTATTAGAGAAACTCAGGAGGATTTTCAACAAACACAACATCCCTGTGTTTTTTTAAAAACCCAAGAACACACTAAGACAGATGCTGGTACACCCCAAAGACCGCACACCCAAACACAAGAAAAGAAATCTAGTGTATGCGGTCCAATGCAGTGAGGAATGCACAGACCTGTATATTGGGAAGACTAAACAACCACTACACAAACGCATGACTCAACACAGAGGGGCCAACTCCTCAGGTCAAGACTTACATCTGAAGGACAGAGGACACTCGTTTGAGGACCACCAGGTGCACATTTTAGACGGAGAAGATGGATGGTTTGAAAGAGGTGTCAAGGAAGCCATCTACACCCGGGCTGAGAAGCTGTTGCTTAACAGAGGAGGGGGTCTACGCCACCACTTATCTCCCACTTACAATGCGGTCCTTTCATCACTTCCCAGGAAACTTAGCAAACTTAACCTCTTGGCCTCAGGGGAAGATGCCAACGATGGTCGTTTAGACAGCCAGGAGCACTAATGAACCAGCGGTATCGACAATCCTGGAAAACGACCCCACAGAGGTTAAATAGCTGAGTTTCCCTACCCTTCCCTAAGTCTCTCGGATGAGGGACGAAATGTCTTCTAGTATCTTCAACCAAGCCCAGTTGCCCTTGACTTTAACCTTCTTTGGATAAATCCTGTCACCTTTTTTGAGGTTCATACAAAGATGATTTAAGAGAGACAAGCCACTTAGAATACTGAATTCTATGGGGAAAGCCTCCAATGCCAAAGATGGCGGTTGTATGCACATATCCTGCCCCTTCCGCAAGAAAGCCAATTGTCTGCTTTCTAGCAAGTGAGCTGGGAAAAAATTTAATCCAAGTGAAAGTATAACCTGTGGGGAAAACACTTTTTAAATCTTATTTTGGGAAATGTTTTCAGTGGTTTTTTTTTATCAGATTTTACTGGTGATTCTATACATGCAGTTTTTATGTCCTGGTGACCATTGAAAGTGCAGTTATGGCTCTCACCCCGTTCATTTAGATGTGACAAGATGGCTGCAGAGTGGCGTGACTTTTCTATATTAGGACATTGGTTTTTGTTCTGTCCCATCTTACATAAGAAGAAGCTCTGCAAATTGACAGACAATATATACTTCATAGTGAGTGCAGTGACTGCTCCTGATGTGATCCTCATGTTTACCACCACAGAAAGATACTGAACAAACTCAGGGGTGAGCAGGCATAGGCCAAGCTGTTAGCCGTTTATGGTTTTGATGGATTCCTTCTTCATTGCTGAGGCAATCTGTTTTAATGAAATGGATAACACTCATCATCTGCCATTTGGCATCTACTGTAGCTCAGTGCTGTACTGTACACTCTGCCAGAGCTTCTCTGGGCAGAGTGGTCTCATTGGCAGCTCCTGAATGTGTTCAATGTGACCTCGAAGGAATCCTTTGTTATGCTCAGAGTTGGACTGATCACATAGTGAAAAACTTTATGGGATATTCCAGCATCAGAGATGACGCGTCTGATAGACATCCAATCAGACAGCTGCTTCAGGATTTCCAAACCTTACGCTGGTGTTTTTGATGATGGTGTTTTAGAACATTTTTGTGGCTAGAAGATTTTTCTTTTAACAGTGATGGAAAGCAAATAAGCACATACACACAAGTACTGTACAATATTGAGGTACTATTGAGTATTACTTCTACTCCACTGCAATTCAGATTGAAATATTGTACTTTATACTTTATTCGACACTTATTTGCTAAATTTAATTACTAGATACTGATTCAGATTTACAATACATTATATAATCACCAAACCAATTACAGTGTATCATGGGTTAAGATAAGACTTTACTGATTCCTGGGGGCTAAATTCACAAGGTCCTCCAAGGCTCTACCTTTTCCCGCTGCAACATTAATGTGATTTCACCATTAACATATCAATAATTATAATCCAGTAATAAAATATATGATTCCATAATGGGCCTTTTTACCAAATCAGTAGTTTTACTTTTGGTACATGTAACAGTATTTCTACACTGTGGAGTTGCTGCTTTTACTTAAGTAAAAGATCAGAGTACTTTTTCCACTTCTTTTGTCTTTTAATTATTCAGTATAAACTGGAAATATACAAAGCACCACTTGATGTGTCCCAGAAAGTGTTCGAATTGTACATGAAAACATATTTACCTCCATAAAAATATCTTAGTAACACTTTAGGAAGTGTAAGAAAAATGGCAAAGACAACACCGCAGAATTTCTACACCTAATCCACACAGGATTTTACAGTTTCTACTACAATGAGAACAGCAAAAAACTTTTAGAACCTTGTAATTGTTGCTGCTACTGATTTAGCAAAACTAACATTTACTTATATGTAGATTGATTAGTGCTGTCACTTACGTTCTTTCCTTTGTCCTCCACCATGTTTATGCTTTAAATGTGAATATGAGTGTGCTTGAGATGGATTTCTATCAGTGTTATCATAATAAATCCAGTTACTATTGGTTTATTGGGTTTATCTGGCTGTCTCTATGCAAGAGTGGCAGGAGGAGGACATTTACCAGGCAGATTTCGAATCTCATTCACCATATATGTGATATGGGTAGCATTTAAAGGTATGGTAGCAATAGTAAAGTAAGGGTTGTAGTTGTTGTATTAGTATTGTTTCTGATGTATTATTGGTTTTATTCCAAAATAAGCACACAAGTTAAACCCTAGTCGTATGAAACAGGAAGTAATTAGAGACGAACACAGCAGGGGGAGACAAAGTTTAAGCATGACTGTCAGGCTTTGATCTCAGACCGTCAGGTTTCCTTACATGCATATTAATGTATTGATATTCAAACTGGTATTTCTGCATAATTGCAATGTGCTGTAGCATCTAGAAAGAGAGTGTAATTTGACATATAAGGATTTAGAGAAGTGTGTGGTTTTGTGTTCTTGTGTATGTCTGTGTTTATGTCATCCCGTCCCTTGAGGGGCCATCAGTGGACTGTGTGGATTTTCTAACCCCTCGACTCCTTTCTTGGTTGAGTGGACACTCTCTCTGCCACAACTCCTGCGAGGTTTCATCCCTTAATGTGGACACTCACACACACACACACGCACCCTTGCAGTAAATGTTAGTCACTGTGATCCTCAGGGAGCAGATGTGTTCAAATGTGCAAATATGAGCAGTTATTTGTGTTCATTGAAATGTTACAATAATTTGACAGATTTAAGTCCAACTGAAATTAAGTTGTTTTTTTCTGTTCTAGCATATAGATTGTCTCTGTAAATTACTTGCTCTCTTCAGAGAGAAAAACCATACCCACATAGAAAACTGTTGGTTTTGGTTTTTCATGGCGCTGCTGGTTCAACACCAGTACGAATACTGTTGTTTCTCTGCCTACTTAGGCAGAATGTCTGCATATAATCAAGTCATTTATATTTAACATTTTTACCTTTAATTATATTTGAATTAAGCAATACTATCATTGGCTGGCAGAGACAGCAGACATTGAAAACCACCCGTAATCTGTCTTTACACCCGCACTAACTGGTGGGCAACAGAAACACAACTTTTACATATTATCGCATTATTTAAGTTAAAATGGTGAACCGGATAGCAGACATTATCATTCATTATTAAGTTGTGTTTCGGGCCACCTGATTTAAATCTACTTTGGTTTTCACGTACTCCTGAGGGGAATATCTGTCTCTTTAGCTGCTAAATGCACCACTATGTTCACCAGCTTACTGCCTGTCTGCTTTATGATGCTAGGCACATAATACAGAGCTTTTTCTCTGCAAACAACTGCCATATCTCTGTCAGTTTGTCACTACAAGCAACTCCCTTCACATACAAGAAATCATAAGATTCAGTTTTAATATAAAAATACAGTATTGATTATAACTGTTTTAATGTCTCCTTATCTACAAGTGTGGACACGTCTTGTGTTGTACCTTAGCTAGCCGAATGACCAAACAAACATCCACAAAGGGAGAGTTTTTAGCAAATAACTACCTTGCAAATTATCTAGCCAACTGTAGCACACTGAACAGCTTAAATACATAAATATAAAATGTCAACATCCATAATTTCATATGCTGTGGTCTTTTCTTTAGTTTCGTACAAAATGTTTAGGTCTTGGTGCCCTTGATGGCCTAGCTGTCAATCAAAAATGTACATTCAGAGGCATAGAGGCTAAAGGGGCATTTCTGCTGTATCTCCAAAGACCATTTTTTTCTCCCTTTCAGCAAAATTTTAAAGATCCCCTCTAGACATGTTTTAATACATAAATAAATATGATGCTTTTTGTTCCAAAACCTTATCTGCGGGACTCCTGCTTCACTGGAAAATCTGTTCTCGGGTTTGTCTACAATCACACTTGTATAAGTTGCACCATGTCTTCAACTGAGATTTAGTGAGAGCAGAGAGAAACTATCCTTTTCAGCAGAAGAATGTGAAAACAGACACTGAAGTAACAATTAGCAAAGGATATATGTGAGTGGAGGGTGACTTGAATTATATTAACAGCATATTTGGAAATCACTTTATCATGAATTTTCCTTGCAAAGAAGAATGTCGACAGGTTCATTTTTGAGATTACTCGCAGGTATTTTTCAAGTCAAGT
>NC_060172.1:10574656-10577650 GCF_021292245.1 Micropterus dolomieu
AATACAGTATTGATTATAACTGTTTTAATGTCTCCTTATCTACAAGTGTGGACACGTCTTGTGTTGTACCTTAGCTAGCCGAATGACCAAACAAACATCCACAAAGGGAGAGTTTTTAGCAAATAACTACCTTGCAAATTATCTAGCCAACTGTAGCACACTGAACAGCTTAAATACATAAATATAAAATGTCAACATCCATAATTTCATATGCTGTGGTCTTTTCTTTAGTTTCGTACAAAATGTTTAGGTCTTGGTGCCCTTGATGGCCTAGCTGTCAATCAAAAATGTACATTCAGAGGCATAGAGGCTAAAGGGGCATTTCTGCTGTATCTCCAAAGACCATTTTTTTCTCCCTTTCAGCAAAATTTTAAAGATCCCCTCTAGACATGTTTTAATACATAAATAAATATGATGCTTTTTGTTCCAAAACCTTATCTGCGGGACTCCTGCTTCACTGGAAAATCTGTTCTCGGGTTTGTCTACAATCACACTTGTATAAGTTGCACCATGTCTTCAACTGAGATTTAGTGAGAGCAGAGAGAAACTATCCTTTTCAGCAGAAGAATGTGAAAACAGACACTGAAGTAACAATTAGCAAAGGATATATGTGAGTGGAGGGTGACTTGAATTATATTAACAGCATATTTGGAAATCACTTTATCATGAATTTTCCTTGCAAAGAAGAATGTCGACAGGTTCATTTTTGAGATTACTCGCAGGTATTTTTCAAGTCAAGTGCAGGTCTTTGGAGACGTGAAGATACAATATTTATATTAACATCTCCCCAGCCAACACTGACTTTAAATGAGTCATGACTTTTTATGAGGAAAAGCAAACTTTAGCTGTGATATTACAACAAACCTGACTACAGCACAGCCTTGACTGCCGTGTTTTTCCTGACACTGTAGTTCCCGGCACCTCCATGTACGTTAATTGTGTGTACAACAGAAGAAGCAGGCTTTCCTCTCTCTGTCTCTCTGACTGTTGTCTTGTTTTTCTCACTGAGGGAGGAAGCTGCAGGCAGATCAGAAACGACACAGACTCTCTCTCTCTATCTTTCTCTCTCTCTATCTATCTCTACAGTAGAGTACTGCACTCTGCATGGAAACAATGGGTTTGTCAGTAAAGCAGCCCTCTTGTTTGCTTCCCCACCCCCCATTTTCCTTTAACAAGAGCAACATCTTGAGCCCTTCCTTCAGTTTACCGCTCTCTCTGATTCTCCTCATAGCCGGAAACTGGCAGAGGATGCTCATTATCTTCCCTTTCTGTTGTTGTTCTGTGTGTGTGTGTGTGTAAAAAGAGCAATTATAGTATGGCTCTTGTAGACAGCCAAACCTTTCTATAATGAGGAGATCTCCTTAAGCAGGAGACACACTGTGTACAGCACAGCTTGTGTAGACTTTATGAAAATTTATAAACTTTCCATTTGATTCAGTCTGACCAATAAAAAAAAACAGATGCAAGTTCAGTTTGTGCTGGCTTGAAGTCATGAAGCAGCGCAACATGAATGCGATGTGTTTTTGTTAATGGGGAATATGTCCTCCAGAATATATCTACACAACGGTGATGGGAATGATTCACTGCGCCGCTAGGAAATGTTGGTACTGTTGTTGCTGTTTAAATGAGGGAAGAGAACAGCTTTTGAGATGAAAGCATCAGAGGAAACGGATGCATTTGGTTTTGATCTCTGTTTACTGCATTCAGCAGTTCTCTTGAAAGGATTTAAAGTGGTAATCAGTGGGATAATGGTTTGTTATTTTGTCTCTAGTCGTGGTGCTAAGCATCCATTGCTTTGGTGATTTTTGCACCGCATTTCCCAGCCATCAATTGTTATTCAAAACCGTGATGATTGTCTTCATTATCTGTTCAGGTGCATTTGTCAAATATGATGGCTATCACTGCTCATGTTAACTACCCAGTTTCTTCTATATATCCCAAAGCAAGCTGAAAACATTGCTTTGTCTGTGCCAGGATCAGTTTCCTGGCAATGTGCCAAGATTTATATAATTTAAAATATGTGTTTCTCTGGAGATGAGCCCTCATTTTGTGTGTTGTTGTTTTGCTTCTACACAATGAAATTATCATGGAAATATGCATAATAAAAGATAAGTAAACTGATTCACAGCCTGACCACGTTCTTGTTGTGAAAGTGTTCTTGATTTGAGAATAATTAAAACAAAAACTTATGAACAACCAAATTTTTATTCAAATAGGAGGGACCAAAGAGAAAATATATATATTTTAAATGTGTTTCGTCTAATAGAGTCATATGTAAACAATTGATCAAATGCTGCTGTGTCATTTGTAATGATGTATCCACACACATCACCCAGCTCTGCAGTTCCTCTCAGCTCTACAACTTTTCAGTCATTGCTTTGGTTTCCAGCCGACAAACTTCGCAAAACACTCTTGTCAGCCTCCTTTTCAGCAACAGCAGACAGCTGTTTTCATGGAAAAGGCTCTGACAAACCAATTGTATGCTACAGTGGGGGAAATAAGTATTTGACCCCTTGCTGATTTTGCAGGTTTGCCCACTTACAAAGAATGCAACGATCTATAATTTTAATCATATGTACATTCTAACAGTGAAAGACAGAATCCCAAAGAAAATTCCAGAAAAATCACATCATATGAATTTATTAAAATTGATAACCATCTGATGAGGAAAAACAAGTATTTGACCCCCTGGACAAACAGCATGTTAATATTTTGTAGAAAAGCCATTATTGGCCAGCACAGATGTCAAACGGTTTTTATAGTTGGTGACAAGGTTTGTGCACATTTCGGCAGGGATGTTGGCCCACTCCTCCCTGCAGACAGCCTCCAAATCATTCAGGTTCCGAGGTTGTCGCCTGGCAACTCGAATTTTAAGCTCCCTCCAAAGATTTTCAAATGGATTCAGGTCTGGAGACTGGCTAGGCCACTCCAGAACCTTGATGTGCTTCTTCTTCAGCCACTCTTTTGTTGCTTTGGCGGTGTGCTTAGGGTCGT
>NC_060172.1:10577750-10581599 GCF_021292245.1 Micropterus dolomieu
AGTCTGTGCTCAGGCAGACTGGAGGTGAAGTCTAACCAGTCTAACCAGTGGTGGTCCTCAGTGTGTGAAGCTGACTTTGACCAGCAGGATGCAGAGGTGGTCTGTAGGGAGCTCGGCTGTGGGGCTCCTTCAGTCCTCCAGGGGGCGCTCTATGGAGAAGTGGAGGCTCCGATGTGGACCAAAGAGTTCCAGTGTGGAGGCCATGAGTCTGCTCTCCTGGACTGTAGAAGCTCAGGCTCAGCTAGAAACACCTGCTCACCTGGAAAAGCTGTTGGACTCACCTGCTCAGGTAGAAGAGGAGCTGCAGCTTTGATTTGCTTCATTTCTCTTCTGATGAAACTCACTTTATTGTTTTACTGATGACTCTCTGGTTTCTGTTCAGAGCCTGATGATGTCAGATTGGTGGGAGGAGCCAGTCGCTGTGCAGGAACTCTGGAGGTGAAACAGGGAGACTGGAGACCAGTGAGGTACTCTGTCTTTGTCTTTGTCTCTGTCTGGACCCTGAAGACTGCAGCTGTTGTCTGTAGAGAGCTGGACTGTGGCTCTGCTGTTTCTGTAGGAGAGAGAAAGGAGTCCTCAGACAGACCTGTGTGGTTGATCAGGTCTGACTGTGTTCAGTCTGGATCTGTTCTGAGGGAGTGTGTAACATCATCAGGTTCCTCTCCCTTCATCGTGGATCTCACCTGCTCAGGTAAGCCCATCAGTGACATCATCTATGACATCATCTCTGACAGTAATGTACACAGGTTGACTCACACTCAGCAGCTAGAATGGCAGCAGACTGTCTCTGACAGCCATGACGGAGTGTGATGAGCTGCTGCCTCAGTAAATCAGGAGCTGAATGCACCAAGATATATATATGTATATATGAAACATGTCTGCTGCTTCAGGAGGCCCCGGGGCCAACCACCAACCAGCCTGAAAGGACTCCTCCTTCAGCTTGACGGCTTTCTTAGCCACTGGTTTCCACCAGCAGGGTCTTTGGTTGCCTCCATAACAGGCACCAGTGACCTGCTGGCAGTGTTGGGAAGGTTACTTTAGAAATGTAATCAGTAACGTAATCAGAGTACCACAAAATAAAAGTTATGTAATCTGATTACTATGAGTTACTTCTCATAGTAATTAGATTAGTATCGGTAGTAACTCAGTGACAAAAAATGTGTTTTGTAGGTGTTGATATTTAAGAGTTTGTCATTTTAAAATGTCGATGACTCATTCTGCACTTCTTATTTTAGCGTCCAATGCAAAGATTTCTCAACCAGAGTGTTTCTGGGGCCGGACCCCACTACTTACCGCACAGAAACAACTTTATTCACTGATTTTGGTGAAACTGGATCATATTTATAATAATAATAATAATGATCTTTATTTGTAGAGCACTTTTCAAAAACAAGTTACAAAGTGCTTTAACAAGTGTAAAGACAATAATACCCAAGAGACAATAATACAAAAACAATACAAGATAAAAGCCTGGAAACATTGAAAAGACTAAAATACACGTTAAAGATAAATATAAAATAAGTAAAATAGAATAAAATAAAATCGGGAAAGGCTCTCCTATAAAAGTATGTTTTAAGAAGGGACTTAAAAGAGTTCACTGACTCAGCCGACCTGATTTCCTCGGGCAGGCTGTTCCAGAGCCTCGGGGCCCTGACAGCAAACGCTCTGTCCCCTTTAGTTTTCAGTCGAGACTCTGGAACAGACAACAGACCTCTGCCCGAGGATCTCAAGGTACGTGCTGGTGCGTACGGGACTAAAAGGTCAGAAATATAACAAGGCGAGAGGCCATGAAGAGCTTTAAAAGTGATCAACAGAATTTTAAAGTCAATTCTAAAACATACTGGGAGCCAGTGTAGTGAAGCTAAAATAGCAGTAATGTGGTCATATTTCTTTGTTCTGGTTAAAAGCCTGGCAGCTGAGTTCTGGACAGTCTGGAGTCGATCAGTAGATTTACGTAATCTATACTCTGCGCATGCCTTGGCGTCTGTAGCCACCTTTCGGAAGCTCCGTCTTAAACCGGACACATATCCAGTTTTAATTCACTATTTTTCGTTACATTTTTTATATCCTTTTTATTTAACTTAAGTTTTACGTGGGTTAAGGATTTTAGTCATCCGACATGGATTTTAAGATAGATGACCGTAAAAACGCGATCAACGCTACTGATCACAACAAAGCTCCGGTGACTATGCTAGCCGAGAGAACTCTGCCCCGTGAGGACTGCTCACTCCTTAAGAAAGCGAACAAGAAGATTGCTGACCTTTTGGAAGACATCCGACGACTTTCAGAGGAACTCAAAGAGAAAGATTCCCTGCTGACTGGCTTTATGGATGTGGCTTCAGTACAAGCCAAACAGATTGTTTCTCTTAGCACAACAGCTAACATCCAGGACACCGTGTTATGGGACCCCTCTAGCCTTCCTAGGCTTTCATCCTGCTCGACTCCGAAGCATCAGTCAACCTGGGCTGAAGTGGTGGTCCGTGGCTGCAAGAGAGGCTTGGACAGGGCTGCCTCTCCTCCGTCCATCGGCCTCTCCAACCGCTATGCAGCCCTGTCTGACGACACTCCGGTCCATCCAGCGGATGCACCTGCGGCTTCAAGTCTCCCTGATACGGATCTCTTTCAGCGCACAGTGCCTGCCAACAGTGTTGCATCTCCTCAACCCGCTACATCTCCTTCACCGGCTACATCTCCCGCACTGGAGGCAAACGGTGATCGGCTGGGCCATCGGTCTGCCCCTGGGCCTGATCGGCGGCCGTCATCCCGGTCAAAAACCTCCGCTTCCCGACATAGGATCCTGAAGGAGACTGTGCTCAGACGCTCCGGAGGCCATCTCTACCCTGCACCTTCGGGTAGCCCTTCTCTCAGGTCTGTAACTGCTACTCCAACACAACACTCGGCAGCTCACACACTCCATCCTCAGTCCGCACACAGTGTTGAAGCAGATTCTGCTCAGTCTTGCTCTGGAACCCCACAACCGGCATCTCCTCGTCCCCTTTTCTCCCCAACCACACTAATAATTGGTGACTCCATAACCAGAAACATAAGTTTCTTTAACGCTACCACTCACTGCTTCCACGGTGCCACAGCTGACATTTTAAAAAAACTCCAGGACCTGATGCCGTCGCTCCCGTCCTCCATCACAAGAGTGATAGTCCATGTCGGAATAAATGACACAGCTCTTCAGCAGTCTGAGGTGACAAAATCAGATTTTAACCGTCTTCTTAACTTTTTAAAGCAGTGTGGTCCGTTTTTATCTCTGGTCCCATTCCCACAGTTGGTCGCGGTGCTGGCCGCTTCAGTAGACTCCTTGGCCTGCAAGACTGGCTCCAGTCCACCTGCAGGGCTCATCGTGTGTGTTATGTAGATAATTTTAATATTTTCTGGCAAAGAATGTCTCTTTTTAAGACAGACGGACTTCACCCAAACAAACGGGGCTCAGAAATGTTAGCTGCTCACATACAGCATGTGGTGCGGTCCACACATGACTTACGTGAATGACTAATCATTCATGCAGCACACCTGGACACACCACCGCTCACTGAACAGATCTCTGCCTCACTGCCACTAACAACTGTCTCCACCTGCTGGCATGTAAAGCCGTCTGCTCCCAGCGCTGTTCCACAGACTTCTATTCCTGTCATCATCACGCATAGACCAGTAAACCGAAATGTGCACATCCCACACAGAAATATTAGTAATCTCTAAAGGATTAGGACAACTGCACCAACTCCAGCACCCAGAACAAACTCATTTAAAATGGCTCTCTTCAATGTGAGATCACTTTCAAGTAAGGCTTTTATCTTAAATGATTTTATCTTGTCTGCAAATCTAGATTTTATGTTTTTA
>NC_060172.1:10581649-10715541 GCF_021292245.1 Micropterus dolomieu
CCCATCCCAGCCTTGTGCAGATCAACAATCTTGTCCCTGATGTCCGTAGAAAGCTCTTTGGTCTTGCCCATGGTGGTGATGTTGGATGCTGGTTGTTTGGGTGTTGACAGGTGTCTTTTATACAGGTAACAAGGTGAGACAGGTGTATTTGATGTAGATAATTGGTTGGGATTGGGGCTGTGTCTTAAAGAAAGACTAACTGGCTTGTAGGAGCCAGAATACTTGCTGTTTGGTAGGGGGTCAAATACTTGTTTTTCCTCATCAGATGGTTATCAATTTTTATAAATTCATATGATGTGATTTTCTGGAATTTTCTTTTGGATTCTGTGTTTCACTGTTAGAATGTACATATGATTAAAATTGTAGATCGTCGCATTCTTTGTAAGTGGGCAAACCTGCAAAATCAGCAAGGGGTCAAATACTTTTTTCCCCCACTGTACCTGCCCAGCACCTAACTAGCTGGTGGAGCATTTTGCACCTGAAGAGCCATATGTTTTTCTCAGGAGTTAGCAGAGACCAAAACAGGAGAAACAAGACTCCAAATGAATGATAACATTTCTCTTTGTCAGGTGGATGTTTGTGTTTTTGCTAACATCTTCACCACTTTATGGGGTGATAACATAGACAGCATATTACTGGACGAAGCCACTCTCTCCTTCCCCGTCCCCACCAGTTCTATTTTGTTATTCATTAATTTATTTATTTTTGTTGTTTTCTTCCCCAGTTTGCTCCCAGTATTCCCGTGGTGTCTTCGCCATCTTCGGCCTGTACGACAAGCGCTCGGTCCACACGTTGACGTCCTTCTGCAGCGCCCTGCACATCTCCCTCATCACGCCCAGCTTCCCCACGGAGGGCGAGAGCCAGTTCACCCTGCAGCTCCGGCCATCCATCCGGGGGGCGCTCCTGTCTCTCCTTGACCACTACGACTGGAACAAGTTTGTCTTCCTGTATGACACCGACCGAGGTGAGTGATAAGGATGCACCACTTTTGTCTTTCCTCTGGAAGCTTGTATAAAAGTTGGAGATATGTGTGTACCATACTTTACAAAGTAGAACAGTAACTTTACATGTGGTCAAAAATGTTGTTAGGACCAGAATCTGAGTTTTTGTATTGTGGCATATAAATGCGTAATTTCCGAGAAAATGTAAAAGTTAGTTGCCTTAAGTAAACCAAACCTTAAACATATATAGGTGGAAGATCAGAAGATGCTCATGAAATTTGTTTTTGGCACTCACAAATTACCGATTTTGTTGTGGTACGAAGACCTCTTGGATTATGTGCATGGTTTATCTTTAGTTTTTTGTAATAAATTTAATTTAAAGGAAATCAGAATTTCCCCAGGTTTTAAACATCACATTAACCTGCTCTCATTAAATAAGTATATTTAATTAAAAATAAGGTGGAAATCTGTCAGCAGGCAGGTACATTGTATTTCTTTGCCCTCATGCCCTGTTTTTGGCAAACACAAAGGTGTGAGTGCATGCGTCTCTAAAATAATGGCTGTTTGTAGTTCACAACATGTCTTGGGGCCACCAAGTGATCAATATTGCTGTGCAGCTGCTGTTAGAGGTGTTGTGGATAGTGTTGGACTTCTCCCTCTATCTGTTTCTGGCTCGATTCCCCAGCTGAGGATGAGGACTATGTATTTCTCTCTTCCGTATGTGCTGCTTACTCTCACCCTTTCTATGTTTCTCTATCTTTGGATTTTTTCTTTACCTTTTCATTTTTTCTGTCACACATCCAATCTTCGCCACTCTCTCACCACATACACACTCACACAGTCAATGGGTTTGTACTTACTCAGTCCCCCGTGTCACATTTCCATTACAAGACAGAATGGATATGGGCTACTGCTTGGATCACATCTCCACATCTCGCTTTCATAAAATTTCCAGAAGGTAGTCAGGGGTTTTCATTCTTTCCCTCTGCTGCTGTGGGGACTGCAGTGAATGTCTGAGGCTCTATAGGGGCTTCACACTGATGACCGTATCAAGATGGCCTCCCTTTAGAACAACTCATTCCCTGCCTCTTTTTCTCTTATCTCAGGTTGTACACGCTTGACTGGGTAAAAAGCTTCCTCTCCTCTCAACAAAACCTACTTGTATCTGATCAAGTGTTCTCCAAAAACACAACAAAGGTTCCTAGCTGCAAGACTGCACTGCCCTACAGACAGGCTGAAGACACACGACCATGACTTTTAGGTTGCTCAGTGTGGCATCAAAATTGATTCAAGATCAGCATTAGTCTGTTACTGTGTACAGGAATACAGATGATATTATATATCCAAGGAAGATTAAAATCAAGGGCAACTGGACTTGGTTGAATATGCTCATAGATTTTTTGTCTCCCAACCGAGAGACTTCTTCAGTTGTGACTGGTAGAGAAACTTAGCTATTTAACCTCTACCTATTCAAGTATCTTCAACCAAGTCTTGATTTTAACCTTCCTTCGATAACTATGACCTGGATGACTAAGAACCTTCAGAAACAGATAATATTATAGTGTGATATTTCAAGACTTTAGTCTCTCGCCTCTTGATTTAAAAGGGAATGTAATGACTATTTAAAATACTGTACACTTCATGTGCTTTCTGGTAAACCAGTCAAATTCAAACAATGATCACTGGTGTTGAATGCAAGAAAACGAGGCTTGGGGAAAAAAAATCTTCACTTCCATATCTGGTGTGAGAATTTGTGTTTTCACCAGAAACCCCAAAGCATCCAGTAATGTTGTAAAAATAGTTGAGAAATAACTATCCAGCCATGAAGCCACCCTGACACTGGTCGATTCTAGATTTTTATTTCACAACATTTAGAAAATTGAAGCAAGAGAATTGAAACTTAAAAAACACAGGCAGTGCTGACATGTGACACATGCAGGCCTGTCAGAGTTGATGTGGAGTGATACATTTGTAGAAATACGAGCACATCTGTTCCAGGAGACAGATGACTGACGGGCTCTGCAGAAACACTTTAAAAGGGGTGTCAGTACATGCTGCCCTGTAGTCTTCAGTCTGCACTGTGTTCCTGTTGCTGAGAGCTGAGGCTTTTATTTGATGGGAAAAAAACCTGATTTGATCTGCAGTGATCTGTTAAAAAAATTGAAATAATTAAAATTAAATTAAAATGTTTAAGCGCAACTAGCCTTGACTGACCGAGTGCAGGTCCTGTTATCTTATCAGTAAACTCAGCTGATTGTTGACTAGCGCAAAATAAAGGACACCAGTGAGCCATACTGAACAGGGTAAACATCTAAGAAGTTATGTAAGGAGGCATGTTGGATATGACATTCTAGATTTCTCCATTTCTCCACACCCTTCCCTTAATAAAGACACTGCCTTGTGCACTGAGAATAAAATAAAATAGGCGGGACAGATAAAATAGCCTGGGCAGAGTAGCAGAAGGTCACAAAGTTTAAAATTACAACACTTGTTACTCTCTACTAATATCCTTGCACTCACAGCAGCCATGGAGTCCTTTTATTGAAATACACATTATTGCTTTGAGTATACTATTTCTCTTTATTTAACCCTGCACTTAAATGAACCAAGATATAAACGATAACTATTTCCACATTAGAGGTCAATCCCAAACCATTGGGCACACCATTAATATTTGATCATGAATAAGATAAGAGAAGTGTCATACAAGATTATTGACAAAGTTTAAACCTCATATTGATGTGAACTGTTCATTTTGTAAGAGAAAAACTGTTGCGTTTCAGACTGCAAGATCCTGCTCGATTTATTATTGTGATTTTTCTTTCTGTTATTACAACATGGTTTTTGTTTTCAGAATCAGAAGAAGAATCACAATCAGAAGGAGCTTTATTGCCTAGTAGTGTACGAGGAATTTGCTGTGGTGATATGGTGCTACACGTAGACAAACATACAGTCAACATAAATAAATGTAGAAATATATAAATATGGAATAGAAGAACAATGTTGCAGATATATACATGAGCATTATTCTGGGTCTGTGCCATGCAGAAGTAACGCAACGGAAGAGAGTTTTGGTCCTGATGGACCGCAGCCTCCTGCCAGAGGGGAGAGTCTGAAACAGTTTGTGTCCAGGGTGGGAGGGGTCAGCTGCAATCTTTCCTGCTCGCCTCAGAGTCCTTGAGCCGTACAGGTCCAGAAGTGAAGGAAGATTGCAGCCAATCACCTTCTCTGCAGAGCGAATGAGACGCTGCAGCCTGCCCTTGTCCCTGGCAGTGGCAGCAGAGTACCAGATGGTGATGGAGGAGGTGAGGATGGACTCAATGATGACGGTGTAGAAGTGCACCATCATTGTCTTTGGCAGGCTGAACTTCTTCAGCTGCCGCAGGAAGTACATCCTCTGCTGGGCCTTTTTGATGATGGAGGTGATGTTCAGCTCCCACTTGAGGTCCTGGGAGATGATTGTGCCCAGGAAGCGGAAGGAGTCCACAGTGGTGACTGAGGAGTCACACAGGATGATGGGGGAGGGTGGGGCTGTGCTCTTTCTGAAGTCCACGACCATCTCCACGGTCTTCAGAGCGTTGAGCTCCAGACTGTTCTGGCTGCACCAGATGGTCGATCTCCCCCCTGTAGACTCATCTCAGGTGGGGGTGAGTTTTCACAAGTATAAAACCCTCACCTTAGTTTACCTTATAAATTCAATACTATTAGCCTAATACTTTTTTTTTATCAAACCTTTATTTTCAGTTTTAGTATTCAAACTTTACATTAAAACTACTGAACCTTCTGTTAACAGATTCGTTTTTTCTAGTTTAATATAATTTTCTATGGTGTTTTCCAGTGTGAACACACCAGTCTATTTTAGAACAGGCTGTGTGTTGAATTCAGATCAATTTGAGCAGTTATGTATTTGCTGAATTTGTTCGAGCTTGATTTTTTTGTAAAAGTGACAGCCCTTCTGATAGCTCTGTCCATGGTGCTGAAATCAGTCAGCAGCTGGCAACTTATTTTAATTAACTGATGGCTGATGTTTGGGCTCTGCTCTTCTGTTGAACTTGCTGTCATCCTAACAGTGGGAAACATTGGCTGTATCCATTGTATCACAAGTCAAGAATATGATACACCATAGGTACTATAACTAGCTGTGGAGTATTAAGCAATGCTGCTTGTTAAAAGAAAACCTACCCACCCACAGTAGGTAAACAGTTTGTTGGATGTATTTACCTAAATGAAGACTATCTTGTATTTCTTTCAAAGTACTTCAAGAGTTTTTGAAAGCATGTTTTTCAGTTGTATTGAAATATTTACAGAAATGTATTTATTGATTGCAATTATCTGGTCAGTTTTATTTGTCCACTTTATCCATAATTGTGTCTTTCTTCTTTATCAATATCTTATACATAGATTTTTTTCCTTTAGTGTCCCTTACTCATTTACTTTGCCCGCTAGCTTTAGCTGATCATTTGAAACCTGTTTTGCTGCCTGGCATGGCGTAAAAGCAAATTTCTGCTCAAGCATTTTTCACAATCCTAAAAATCATGAGGCGTTCTTTCTGCAAGGGGCTGGAAAAGCATAGTGTAAATGGAGAATCACTATTACTGTACGAGCTCAGGCGCCATCTTCCAGATTATTACAGGATTATTTTTTGAGTTTCTGTACATCACACTCCATCCATGAAGCAGTAGTGTTAGCAAGAGTGTACTCAACCTGTTTTTCTGAAGAGGCACAGTTGATTATTTTAAAACCGCAAATATTTCATGAGGTCTTTGTTAGATGGTGTGTGTGTGTGTGTGTGTGTGTGTGTGTGTGTGTGTGTGCGTGTGCGCACGTCAGCAGTGCCTGACTGTAAATGTACGTATTAGTTTTCTGTGCGCATGCGAGTGCTTTTCAGAAGGCTTTTGGGTGTAGGCTGCAGCACTTTGGCCTGAGGATTTTTTTCACAAACAGGGCCAGGCATTCATCCAGTATTGACTATAATGTAGAATCAGCCCACGCATGGCTGAGCTCAGTCAATGAGCGCCAGTCTGATTCCCTGCATCAAAGCACCAGAGATACAAGGGGCTTGATATTGTAGCACTGAGTGTGTGTGTGTGTGGTTATAATGAGTGCTGTTCCTGTTCGATTTCCAAGAATTCCCATACACACACTCATATAGAAAAAAATATAAAAGGTTAAACAAATAGAATAAAATGGAATGGATCCCGGAAATTTTTAGAGGACAGGAAAGGAAGAAAAAAATGAAGAGCGGGTGAATAAAATAAACATGAAATACAAAACAAATCCAGGAAATGTATTGAACAGGAGACGAGAGAAGAGGTGAGGAAAGTAAAGTTGACAAAAAGAAATGTAGGTAAAGAAACAAGGAGGGAGGAAAGGAATGCAGAGGAGAGAAAATGAAAGGAGACAAAAGGAGACGTGAGGAAAGGAAATAGAGAAAAAGAAGATGCAAGAAGAGATGAAATGGAAGAGAGGAAAGAAGAGAGTGGAAAAGGAGAGGAAATGAAAAGACAGGATATGAAAAGACAAAAGAGAAAACACAAGGTAATGGCAGAAAAGAGAACATGGAAAATGAGGAGAGGAGTTATGAGATGAGGTTATAAGAAGAGCCAAAAAGGAAATAAAGGATGAAAGGAGAAGAAACAAGACAATCTTTGTGATCTTTCTCCAGCAGTTGGACTGGTAGCAGCAGTGTGTACATGCCATGATGAATGGCTCCTTTTAAAAGCATAAACCTCTCTATGCACTCTTTGGAGAGCAAAAGGTAAAAGAAAATGTCTGACTCAATGTTGAAGGATGGAGGCTCAGTAGACAGACACTGACAGTATGCATCACACTGGAGGGTAGAAGATGGGACAACAGGGAGGTGAAGATAAAGAAGAGGTGGAAATTACACACATAAACCCAGATGCATAGTCACTCTCCTCTTCACATGCTGCAGCTGCTTCCATCTAGTGTCCAGCTTTGCTCCAATCAGCACAACATGCGTTAGCGTCAGACTGCACACTAGCCTGTGGCTCTGTCTTTGACGCTGATGCTGATTGCGGCTGGCTGCTGCTCAACATACAGCCTCAGGGCTACACATTTATCAGCTGGTAATCAGTTGGCCCTTTGCACGCTTTACTTGCCCTGACTGCTTCCACTGTGGTTTCCTGTCCATGCACTGTGTACACCATGCGGCACAATAGCATATGATGGGATCATATTGTTACATACTGCACAAACAACTCACTCCAGCTGCGGATTTGTTTCTGTGGGAAATATTGGTGGGAATTCTAGCACCTGATTTTGATTTAGTCTTTTCACAAAAACATCCAAATGTTATTTACCTTTTACTTTAAATTGAAGTCATGAAAGTGCTGTGGATGAAATCATAACAACTAGTGATTTTGCATCTCAGTGACAAGTGAGCAAATGGCATCTGCTGATGAAGACAGTGTGGTAGAGTTGATAGCCCTGAAAAAAACTAATAAGTGAACCTGAGTTATTTCATAGATCACACTGGCTGTTGGTTTGGCGATTTAAAAAAAAAAAAAAAAAAAGATATACTTTTGAAAATGAAGTAGAACCAGAAGTAATGTTGCATGAATATTCTTAGGTATAATGTCATATTTTGGCGAGAGATTAGCTTGGCTATAAGCCTTTATTTAGTTTGTTCCTCTCATTATTGTTGTTTTTATTTGCATTCAAAGTGATAAGGTACTTCTTTGTCAAACATAAAGGTAAAATAAAAAAGAAACACAGCACACTGATTAAAGTAACAGTAGATAAGCTAGCAAGGCTACTGAAAAGTAGCCCACTGATGCCTTCAGCTGGCTCTGACCTTCTTGTGACCCTTATCATTAAAGGTTGTAGCAGTCCCTCTAATATATGGAAGCCCTAAGCGGCCATCCATTAAATTTTTTTTTTACTCTGTTTTCCAGTGATTATGGGATCATTTACTTGTGATCTCGAGATAACAAACCATGCTGAATACAGGGGTCGGAAGGTGCATTCTAAGACTATGATTCCTGTGCTCTATCACCTGAGCTAAGCGGTGACACTGGATGAGACTTGGATGAGTTAAACTACTGTTTTGATATCTCCAGATCACAAGAAAATTATCCCGTTGGCACAGGAAAATAACATTTTTAGTCTCGAGATCACGAGAAAATTATCCTGTTGGCACAGGAAAATAACATTCGTAGTCTTGTGATCACGTGAAAATTATCCTGTTGTCACGGGGAAAACTGAATAAAAAGATGTTTGAATTGATGACCGCTTTCACATCCTCAAACTGTACACCGTCCCATTCTCTCTGGGGACTGTTCTTGGTCACAGAGTTGTTTTCTAAGCAGTCTAGTCTTAGCTGATGCATTGTTGTTGTTGTTGGCTGTGATATATGCTTAAAGATAGGACATTTTAAATTTATAGTGACATAAACTCTACTGATTTCCATTGTCCTAATTTGCAGCGGTTTTCTGAAGGGGGCAATGGTGCTGCATGGTCATACGCTACTACAGAATCATCATTCTACCTTCAAAATAGGACAATTGCAATTGACCTTTTGCGGTGAATGGCAAGCTTTGGATTTCTCCACATCCCGAAACTGCGTGTGTGGGACTGGATAGACAGTGATATAAAATATCTAGCTCGGTATCTAAACAGATTGGAAGGTGATCTTTTGTTTTATCACCTTTCCAAAACCAAAAGCACAATAGCAGAACTGTAAGGAATGGATTAAGCTCTGTTTATTTGCACAGTTGCAAATAACCTTTTTGAAACAAATGAAATTGACTGTGCCATTGAGACTATTTAGAATTTATTACTGCTTTACTATGGTGTCATATTGTGGTAAAAATGAAACATTAAAGTTCTGTATAGTTCAAAACATAAAAGGCAAGTCCACTACTTTATTTTATTTAAAATGTAGGTTATACACTACACTATCATGCTAGACCCCTCTGCCCTCAAAAGATTGATTCTACACAAACCAAAATAATAGGGGCACACCAATGTAATGACATAAACTGGTTTCACACCACAACACATGAACAGTGAGCCAAGCCACAGCTCCAGTCAAGACAGTCAATAGCAGCAAAGTAGCTGCAGCTACCACAGGGAGTCGTTCTCATACAAGTCTGTGGCAGCAGGTAAGGAATAAGGTGTTTTCATACCAGAAAAACAGGAGACTTCGATTGTCTTCAATTCAGCCTTAGTTGTATTTAAAAGGCTCTAGGGATGTACAATGTCCGTCTGTGGGTCTACCACTTTGCTCTCAGTAACTATTAGATGGATTGCCATGAATTTTGGTACAGATATCTACAATTCCTGGCAGTATGAATTTTAATAAAGATAGTTATGGTGCCTGCTTTTTTTTTTATCTAGCCTGAGCTGTAGGCTACTTTATGTTGTTTATGTTAGCATGCTGACACACTAAGCTAAGGGGGTGAACATGGTAAACATTCCACCTGCTGATCATGTTAGAATTATCATTGTTAGCATGTTGTTAGCATTTAGGTCAAAGCAGCAAAGGTCTTGAGGGACCACTATGACATTCAAGGTGAAGGCAACGTTGCCGACTGCAGTAGCTGCTTTAGCACTAACGTTAGTAAGCTGAGCCTGGAGTACCCAGCTAGAAAGAGGTCATGCTGAACACCGCTGGGAAACAATTCTCTGCTCAGTTATTGGCCTGCTGCTCAGAATGCAAACATGAAGAAGTAGAATTAATTTTGCAGATGGGAAAAAAAAACCATCTAGTGTCTTTTAAAACTGTGCAAAACCTCATACACAAATGAGTCTGGAACCTCTCAGTTCACTTTCACTTTCCAGGGGCAATATCAACCAGCCCAGAACAAAAACCATCTGGGCACAATTGGATAGACCTACAACCAGTCAGAGCAACAATACGCATGACGTAGCGCTGAGTGACACCATGGACTGTATAGAACCAAGGTTATTCTCGTTAACGAAGACGAACGAAATAACGAAAACTAGATGTGAAAAAACATTGTCGTTAACTGAAATAAAAATAAAAACGAGGCTTTACAAAAAACTATAATTAAGTTATTGTAGGTTTGCAAAACTAACTAAAATGAAAGAGTAAATGTGTCCTTAGTTTTCATTTATTTATTTATTTATTTCATAGAACCTAAATAAGCCTACATTTCGAGTGGCTATGAAGCCTGGGGAACTGACATGGTGGCAGTTGGTCTGGTCAGACCAGCAGTTTAGCGGTATATGCAGTGATTAGCCGATAGGCCCCTGTTGGTGAGCCGCGGGAGTCCAAGTCAAGTCTCAATCTTTTAGCTAGAGTCCAAGTCAAGTCTCAAGTCACTCGTGGTTATAATGAGTGTTGTATCACCTGCTGCGTTCAGTCCAGGCTGCTTATAAAACTGCATAGCTATAAAGGATTCTGTAACTGTAACCTGTTTTTCACTTACAGAGCACAACTATGTAATGTGCAATGCAATTAATGACAGCTTATTAATTACTGTAAGTCAACACACCTCCCAGAATCTCAAACCCAGTGTAACGTAAACTAAAAACTGTAACGTTACATGATCAACAATACACCTGTAGCCTGTTTGCAGCCAATGTTAATAATTAACCTGATGGCAGCCAGCGGGACGTAAATGATTACGTTAATCGACCACCTCAAGTTTGGCAGCAAACAAATGCGAACGAACAACAGTCGGAGTTAGGAGCCAGCTAAAGTTAGATGACCAATGCTGAGCTAAACGTGTTTAACCTCAGGTTACTACCCTATTTTGCGTTCATCGCTTATTTTTTTGGATCTTGTTGTATGAAGTTTTAAAGCCAAAGTTTATGATGAATGGCAGAGCAGCTGCCGGTGTTTGTTGTACTCTCTCACGTCTGATGGTCTGGCTTAGTGCTCATTGATATCTCAGCCAATCTGTCTCTTTGTGCTTCACATTGTTTAATACCTATTTTTTTTTTATTAATAAAGGTTTAGATTTTAATAAACCGCTTTCCAGTCATACTTGCCTTCAGGGTGCTAGGGACCTGTTGTTTGTGGCTCCAAGGGGGGCTTACACTATCTTCAATTTCTTAGCTGTCCATCATTTGTATGTCACCTCCACTTATTGTATTTCACCTAACTAACCAAGAATAATAGAGCTAGAGACGGATGTAATGAATTTCTTGTGACCACTGGATAGTAGGATTAGGGTAGCTTAGCTATTTTCTGTTTGTAGGTTAGAAATTATACTGTAGATTCCATGTGCATCATTTATTTGTAGTATTTATTTAGACAATGTGTTAGTATTTCAAATATATATTTGCTTAGTGTTTAAGCCCATATATACAAGCTTCAAATAGATTTAAAAAGGGTGTAACTTTTCACAAATCTGCATTATTTCTAATGATTGTACTTTATATGTATTTTAATGTTTTGTGAAGAAACTGAACTGAGCTTGGCATCCTGCAGTGACAAAGAAAAAACTAACAGTGAAACTAAACTGAAAACAAAAAGTCAAAATGAAATAAAAATAACATTTGTTATTTAATATTTCTTGTTGCAAGCAATTTATCAGAACCATTTTAACAAATACTTTCAAAAAGTGATGGGGACAAAATCAGCCATTTCAAAAAGTGATGGGGACAAAATCAGCCATTTCAAAAGGTGGTGATGACATGGCCCCAGCATCCCCAGTGTAAATGACACCTATGTTTGATCAGCACTTGGGTCCAACAGGGAACCTTTGCTGCATGCCGTTCCCCATCGTTCTCTCCCCTCATTTACTGGCAGCTAATAAAGGCAAAAATTAAACAAGAGAAAAATGTGTCTGTCCCAAAGGGACTGCTCTGACACTAGTGTCTTGTACGGTAAAGACTCACATGGCATTTTGAATTTCTTATTCTTTTGCAACATTCAACCCCATTTGTCTTTTGTTCTGACTGAGAAAATGAAAAATGATTGCGTCCCACTTGGGATCTGGCTTCCCAACAGTTGTGGAGTTCTAGCCAAAATGTCATAACATAGTTCTTCCTTTAGGAGTTACTGAGGACAGCCTGAGATGATCCATGCACATGGGAGTGCATGTACTGTGTGTGTGTGTGTGTGTGTGTGTGTGTGTGTGTGTGTGTGTGTGTGTGTGTGTGTCTCCTCAACCAGCAGTCCCTCCTGGCACCGACATCTCTCTAATGGGGAGCATGGAGCTGGGGAGGGGATAAAGGAGGTGAAGAGGGAGCCGGGTTGCCAGAGCTCAGGTTAATGCTCTAATTGGGAGCAAAGGGAGACTGGTAGCCAGATTGTGATGGCCACCAGGAGGGGCCGTTTAAGGGGGACATCTGTTCCTGCTGGAGAACAGCCGCCCTCACAGTTCCCTAGTTTCCTCTCTGACACTCATCTTCTTTATACACAAACTTGACAGCGAGGGTCCCTCCCCTCCAGAGTCTAGTGTTACATCCAACTCATGGAGACAAGCCTTTTTCCCGGACTGGACCAAAAGCCAGGATCTGGTTGGAAAAGGATTAAAGCTTTTAAAGAGTTTGCTTCAGCGCGGTTTCTTTTAGATTGGATAGGGGTTGTCTTGCCAAGGATGTTGTGTCAACTAAAGCCAGTTTGCTTTTCACACTAGCAATTATGAGCAATGTGTTTTATCCCTTCACATGGTCCAATGTGCCATATTTCAGCCAGGAAGTATATCAGCCTCAGTTTCATCAATAAACATTTTCAGGAGCTGTTACACTGTGACAACTAAAAAGCATTCAGGGAGCACTCAGAAGATAGACATGGACAACCTAATTTCAGTAGTTCCTTTGAAGATAAAAATCTCACAATGTGAAAACAAACCCTGCAGAGCTTTTAAACACTAGAGGCACTATGAAACAATGTTTTGATGAGTGGGTCCCCATTTTGTTTGTGTCTTACAAACTTACATCAGCATAATGAGGTATTTGTAAGTGAAGGTGAATGCAGCAAACGAGATACATTACTGCTGTTGATTTCATGCAATTCCACTGATTTACAGTTGGTAGCGATAATGAGCCAAGAAACATATCAAAGCGGCAGCAAAAGACAGAGTGCTCGCTCGCACAACGTAGGTTCCAAAGTACTAAAAATATGCATCACAAATGTTTAATGAGGAAGAAAGTACCTTCTGTACATTTGTTAGGCCCCAAGAGGACACACAATGTGCTTTTGTGATAAATACAGAATGAAAACAGTTGGCAAGAAAACTCCAGGATACCTTAAAGAAAGACTTACAATTATTCCTGCAAATGGAGAAGAGTCCCCACAAGACACTACTCTTTGAGATATCTTGCAAACTAATAAACAAACAGGACTAAATATATAGTCTTACAGAACCCCAATGCCAGATGCTGGTAAAATTCCAGACTACGTTCAATGCCAACATCTGTCTACAATATCTGCACATGGCAACAATGGTATGGTTAAGTTGAGGGAAAACTGAGAACATATGTGTTATCACCTTTACACAAGGGGCACACTTCCTCATGCACTGAAGTAATCAATAAACTTTAGAAAAAACACATTTAAAATGTCCCAAAAGAAAAAGGTTGTACATTTTCAGTAAAACTGTCCACCACATTGATTTGTAAATTAAAAATGTTGACGTTGTTTGGAACTGTTAAAAGCTTGTTATGCATTATGGTCCTATACATAAAATGATTTAGCTCTAAACCCATTTCAGATTTTTGTGTGTGGTAAAGTAAGCTGTTCCCTGTATTTTATTTTCCCCCCTGATTGATGTGTCTCGTCCTGTGTGTCTGACTGTTAGGATACGCCATCCTGCAGGCCATCATGGAGAAGGCAGGTCAAAACAATTGGCAGGTCAGCGCCATCTGTGTCGAAAACTTTAACGATGCCAGTTACCGGCGACTGTTGGAGGATCTGGACCGGAGACAGGAGAAGAAGTTTGTAATCGACCTTGAGGCGGAGAGACTGCAGAACATGCTGGAACAGGTGATGCCACCATGACCTCGATATTTAGTTGTTATTTGTGTCTTAACCTGACCTGTTCAAAAGAAGCATCCTTCATTTTAGTATTTTTTTTTTGATGCAGAAGTATATTGGGCACTACTCATGTAATGCTGTTTATTTCAACTTGTGAAACTTCGAAAATGGCTGTAAATGCGTAAATTTGTTGTGTGTCAGCTGTGGTTGGACTTTTTTCCCATTGTCCGCCAGAAAGGCAGCAGAGCCCAGAGTAATTGGACAAAACTGAAGCACATACCTGCCGTCTTAACATTGACATTCATCACTGCAGAATAAATTAATTTACAATATTTTAACCAAAATAAGTCACACATTTCAAGCTTTCCAGTTCGGAGGAACAACTTCACTTGTAGTGTGAATGTAGCTCCAACATACAAGCTTCAACGTTGCACCGTACACTGCGTTACCATCTAAACACAGTTAGCACCAAAAGCTGGTTATTGTGAAGACTTTTATTTAATAATTAATTAATTCCAATTAGGTGATTAGGATTAGTGAGATGTCTGAAACAACTGGCATAGTGCCCTGTGTCCTGCAGTTCCACAGAGAACCATTCTGACAAAGTAGATTTATGTTGGCATATCTGTTGTTTTTGGCTTCATTGTGTGAAGTGTGGACGTCCTTATAAGGTCACCTGCTCACGATCTGCTCCAAGCACAGCATGTCCACTGAAGATGCTGCTGGGCAGCTGAACATCCCATTACCTAGTTGACTCTAACCGGACTGGGAGAGAGAGCATTAAAGTAATCACTAACTGCTTCTAACTGTAACATTAAGTTAGTCATACAGCTAGCGACCCTATTAGCTTAGACAACTCTGCCTGGACTGGGAGCTAGAGCACCGGGGAATTGTTGATGTTTACACTGCTAGCGCAGGAGCTGTGAAACCCCCGGGAGGAGGGGGAGGGGGTTTTAGGTCCACTTTAACATTGATTATCAGTGATTTCCAGGAATATAATTTGAACTATTTGATAAGTGATGATAGAGAGAATATTTGTTCTTTGAATAGGAGTATTAGAAACAGGAATATAACAATTATGGTTGTAAACTTTGTCGCAATGTGTAAAATCAACATGCGTTACAAATAAGACAATAGTAAAAAACTGAAAAAAACATTGGGAGAGCTTTGCGTTCAATCATAAGCAATCAAATACAGTTAAATAATATTAGTAGTAATACCTTAAAACCTAACCTCTTTATATTGGTACCATCAGCAAAATCACGTTAATTACTGATAATTTTCCTTTCTCAATAACAGGATCCCGTGAACTACATTTCCAAAACTAACAGAAGTTAATACTTTACACACTTACTTAATGTTTGTTCACTCTGTTTTCTGAGTATGTTTGTGCCAATTAGAAAGTTTTGAACTTGAAAACAGTCTGTTCTGATCTCCGGTGGTGTTATTTGGCATAAGCACACTCAGAATATGATGTGTGCCTTCCTCCTGCTCCTCCTTCTCCTCTTCATTCCTTCATCCCTCCATCTTCCTCTGGGGCAACTGGTGTCTCTCTAATTGTTCAATTATTCAGGAAATCTCCGCTCTGACATCTGTCATAGTTCTAACAATTTACTTCACAGATGTGTATGTGTGTGAATGTGTGTCTGTCTGTGTGAGAGTCTCTTTGCTCCACAGAGCAACAGACTTCCTGGTCCATCCTTTCTTGATGCCAGTGCACAGACCATCTTACAAGTAGATGTGATAGAACCATTCATATTTCAGCTTGTGGGTTGATACACTGTTTTGTGCAGTGGTGGTCAGAGCTACTGCCAAAGACATAAACAACCATTTTAGCCTGTATTCATTTCAACTGCCACCCTGTTCATATTTTGCCAAATTCTTCTGATCTAGAACAAGGATTTGAATACGTAATTGGGCCTCATTCGCTGCTTATTATCAGCACGGTCAGTACATATCAAGGCTTATAAGCAACCAGATGTTACTTTGAATGTCAGAGCATGAAATCTCTGAATGCAAACCTGTTTCATTTACAGATGGGAATTTGCTGGCAGCTAATTTGCAAGTTGTACAAACTGAACTATAACTGCAAAATGAGCAAGGGTATGAAAACCCTATTGGCTAAAGTTAAAGTCCAAGAGGTGACAGAGCTGACTAAATATCACCAAAATGTACTGTATGCCCCTTTTAGACATGTACCTCGTTATGTAAATGCAATTTTTCATGTTTGTCTCATGTCTGAATAACCGACCTAGTCACGACGTTAACATTTCCAGCATGGCACAAGTCTAAATTAAATGTCATCACATGGTTATGCAGCACAGGGTTAAATACAGTATGTATGTTTTGTTCTGCCTTTTAAAGAGCACTGTAAAACATGTATGAATTAAATATTATATCTTATGCACAAAAAACACATGAAAAACTGTGAAGTTGTTGAGGAGATTCCTGTCATATCAGATCAGTCTATCATCGTGCAGATGATGGTCATGAATTGAGGCTTTGATGGCAAAATAAGCTTTAAAATCCATCAGTGATGCCGTCTGTTGAAAGAACAGATATCACTCGTCTTCCCTCATCGCTTCATTTTCCAACTCACCACTGTTCTCCAGCAGTGGCTCCTCTTACACCAGAAGCCAAATGCAACATGAGCACTTTGGTTTTGTCTTTAACAGCCCTGTCATATCTGAATGAAGCCATTGAGCAGTCAAAACGCCTTCTTTTGTGGTGACTTTAAACATCTTATATATTTCTTTTTCTTTCAAAAATTATAAAATTTTTATAATATATATTTTTATTCTTATAAAATTTCTTTTCTGTTTCCCTTTCAAGACACTATACAAAGTACCAGAACTAACCAACTGCAGCGTTTCACCACCTGATGCTCAGGTCGACAGCGGTGAAGCTGTTTGGGAACTGATATCAATCCATGCTATTCTGAGAGATTTTAAGCATTTTTTAAATCTTAACTCACGCCCTTATTAACTGGATGCACGGTGGGATTTCCCCAGCAGATGCCATCTTTCAAAATCAGTTTTTATCATCAAGATACAGCTCTGTGGTTCTACTGTGTGTGTGTGTGTGTGTGTGTCTTGTATAGGAGCGTCGAGAAGCATTGTCATGTCTTTGAAAGCGTGAAGTGTTTACTTCCTCCATACTGATACTGACATGACTGCCTATTCATTTGTTTAGACGTCCGATCTTCTGTGGATTAAAGCTGACGGTCCCACTGTGTCAAGACCCACACACTCGCCTGTCACATGCATCATTTAATGTAATTAACGTTTGCTATGCTTTAATCCAGTCAGATTAACGCTGAGCTCTGCTCCGCCCCCTTGCAGATTGTCAGTGTCGGGAAACATGTTAAAGGCTACCATTACATCATGGCCAACCTGGTGAGGGAAAATTACTTCTGATGGTTTCCTTGTTTATTTGTTTTTTTTCTTTTTCCCCCTATGTTCAAACAGTGTTGTGGTATTGATATGTAGGTTGCATAGTATATTTAGAGGGCTGGTTTTAGGAGCAGATGCTAAAGCAGATACACATTTTGAACACACATATAAGCTGTAATGTTGGAAGTAGTTTTTGATTTTATTGCTGCTGGATTCAGCCCATGACCGCTCTTTCCCCTTGTTGCTCCTCAAGGGTTTTAAGGACATCAACCTGGAGCGCTTCATGCATGGTGGGGCCAACGTGACCGGCTTCCAGCTAGTCGACTTCAGCAACCCCATGGTCATCAAACTGATGCAGCGCTGGAACAAGCTGGATCAGAGGGAGTACCCAGGCTCGGATGCCCCACCTAAGGTGTGTAATGTCAAAATCAAATGAAATCAGATCAGCAATGCAGCACATGCAATGTTTATCTTACTAGGATTTGGTACTGTAGCTGTGAGCGGGGACCCTTTTGAAAACTCCTCGGTGGTCGATTCTTAGACGCTGGCAAGTTATGGTGTCCGTTTCAAAATCTCTGTAATTTGATTTTTAAACTTTAGTGAAATTAACTGCTATTTGTAATCCATGGGATAAAACCTGCAAAACCACGGTCCTTTAATGATTCCTCCAGGGTGACTGGGTTGTTGTAGCAGCAAAAAAATAGCAGATTCAGCAAAGAATGATAATGCAAGAAAGGACAGATAAGAGGAAAGAGTGTGAATATATAGCAGTGTTTCTTCCAGGTGTGCAGAAAATGGCAGCACAGCACAATGAGACAAAAATGTACTATATGAGCATATACTCACAAAGAACAGGCATCACCATCATCAGTAGCAATCTGCTCCACTACATCCACTGCTGTCATATGCAGTGATGTGACAGACTGACCTACTTGACATTATTTTCAGGCACACAGATTGCAAATGGCAGTGGGGCAAGAAGGCATCACGCCATGGTGGTCAGCAAACCTCCTCCTTCCCCCAAGCAAATCTGTGCCCAACAAAGATTTCTATTTTAAAAAACAGATGCAGTGGAGTGGAAACGGTGTGAGTCAAGCTGTGTGTGTGTGTGTGTGTGTATAGTATGTGTGCCTGGTGGATTGGGGTGGTTCAAATTAAAAGTTTACACCACGGGGCGATATCACATGATATTATGTGTGTGTGTGTGTGTGTGTGTGTGTGTGTTTATCGCCACTCCATTTCTTGATAAATTGCTCTCTCTCCTGGAAATCCACTCAGACTAAATTACTCTGCTCCCCATTAAGTTTGTCCACAGCCTGAGTCAGTCCTGCTTTCTTCTAATATATTAACACTACCGGTGAGTTGGGCCTTCTTCTGGCATGTTTACTCACTTTGCAAAGACAAATGTAATGCCTTGTGTTTAAAAGTTCCAGGAATCTGCAGTTAGGGAACTAATGAGAGATTCCCGTATGGGTGACAGCAAGCTTTGACATGACAGGTAGGGTCGTGGACATACTCAACCCTATTTCCACCTGGTATTAACACGTGATCTGCATCTGCATATGTTACCTTGACAGTGACACCTGGTCAAGGATATTTGCATTTACATCTGGTATTAATAAACATTCTTGTTATATTGTTTCTGCCTACCTTGTGATCAGATCTTACTATGCAAATTATGTAGATGGAGCTGTCAGTAAACATCAAGGGCTTCCCGCTTAAAGGAAAGTGATGTGAGATACTCTTGAGGGGGCAGCAGCAACGTGCAAGGTGAAGGTCACGTGACAGACGAAGACAACTGAAGGCATCTGTAGATTACTTTTCAAGTTTCCTATGCTATAAGAAAGTAATCTGAGCCATTGAAGAAGCTCGCAAGCACATATACTAACTCAAATTTCTTCAGTCATGTGACCATCATCTTCAGTCTCTCTGCTGCTGTATGGATTCTACTTATTTGTCCTTTGCTAAGGAAGGGGTCATCTGTAGTTTTCTGAGGAGAAGCCTGAGATAGCAACAAGAGGCCGAGGTATGTGACCTTGCGATATGTTGGGTCTGGGTGCATTTACACCTGCGGATTGCATGATAATACCAGTTTAAAATTGGTTTTTATTGTAACATCTTCCCTGAAACGGTGCGGCTGTGGCTCAGGAGGAAGAGCGGGTTGCCCGTTAATACGAAGATTGGTGGTTTGGTCCCCCGGCTCCTCCAGTCTGCATGTCGAAGTGTCCTTGGGCAAGATGCTGAACCCCAAATGCCCCTGATGATCAGTCAGTGAATGAATGTATGTGAATGTTAGTTTCTGTTCTGAGCAGTTAGGCTCAGTGTATGAATGTATGTGAATGGTGAATGTGACGTAGTGTGAAAGCACTTTGAGTGGTCGGAAGACTAGAAAGGCCGAATACAGGTAAAGACAATTTATCATTTATAATGGAAAAATTCCCTAAAATGAAAAATTCTGGCATAGATAGATGTCAATTATGATATTCACCACCTCCTTTGTGGAAAACAGAGAAATAATATTTCCGGGGGAGAAAAGTTTTAAGCTTTCTAAAAAAGTAAACAAAGAAACTGTACTACAATCAAGACTTGTGAAATTGCCTGGGTGTCTGACTCCTCTTCCACAGACTCCGCTGTGTTCATAGTCCGCTGTGATTTATCGGCCGATATGAGCTAATTGCATTTGTATCGGCATCTGCATTTATAACAGCCGATTACTGACTATTATAAAAGAGACACAGTTCCTTCACTCATGTCATGGTTACTGCACAGTTTTCCCACCAGAGGGCGCTTTGCAGCTCCCCTGTTAACAACACTGCCTCAACACAACAACCACAAAAGAAAACAACCAGCTGACCAGAGTCTACCAAATAGTGATGTGCGATAGGCTACCACTTAATTCCTATAGGATCCAATACCAAGTAATACCCAGGCTAGTATTGCCGATACCAATACTTTTAACATGTTTTATTTCTAGTTTAATGTGACCTCCCCCCTCCCGTTTCTGTATTTAAGAGAGAAATAAGGAGTTGGCTGTAGCCTTACCAATTGAAAATAATAGCTGCATAATGACAAGACATCAAACTACTGTCATATTCTTTAGTTATAATAAAAATATCCTGCTCAGAACTGCCGCTTCATAACATCATCCTATTGTTGTGCCAGACTTAATCTCAGATGTTTAGCGAAGTTTGCGGTGTTGCCAAAGTATTTCACTGTCTTTGCACACACATCACACAGAGCTACATTCACAGCTAAAATACAGCCAGACGTGACTGTTTTTACAGTCGGCCAGAGTCAGTATTCAGTTGCGGGAAATGTAAAGGGCTGCAGCTGCTCACTTCAAAGAAGCTCCGTCACAGAGCCACAGCACAAGCATGACTTTGACAGGTGGTAGAAAAAGTACTTCCTATCAACCCAGTATAATTAGACCATCCTGGTGACAATAAGATACTTATGATAAAACACTCACTCACTCCAAATGACTGAGTTTAGATATCGATCCTTTTATATGAGTATCGATCCTAGAGCAGGAAACGTTGGTATCAGAAATATCGATACTTTAGGATCGATCCGCACATCACTACTACCGAAGCCATGAAGCACCAGTGTTACCACTGTTACCAGTGAGTTGGTCATTTGTCATGTTAATTACATGACTTAAATAAAAATACCCCTCATTACTTCTCCACTCCATAATTAACAGTTTAACTATAAGTTTAACATATTCTTTATATATCTGTGTCCCACTTGTCTGTAGTCAGAGTGTGTGAAATGATTAAACCAGAGTTGTAAATAAACATAAACTGAACAAGGATCTAACACAGCTTCCTGCCTGCTCCTCTTTCAAATGTGAAACGTTTTAGTTATGTAGTTGAGTGAAATCTTAAAGTTGCAAGTACTTGTTGTAGAAAGTCATGGAGTATTAGATGCATTCAACAGCAGGCCTCTGTATCGTAGATGGCATGTTTTAGAGCCAGATGTTGACGGAATTAAAGAATGCTGGTAAAGAGATAAACTAGTTAATATGCTACATTGGCAATAGTCATCAGGGCAGATTATGTGTAAGGTAGCATGCTTATTCTCTCTCACTCTCTGTTTACAGATGGCTGAAAAAGTTGCACCTTCCAGCAGCAAGTATTTATTGATGTGCAATTGTTTACATGTTCAGTTGTTGAGACTGTAATCTATTTTATTAACATAATCCATTTAGGAAAAGTATTATAGCCCACATACAGAACAGCTTTCAATATTGGCTTGTTCTAAGTGTAGTTTATACAGGAAAGGGGTGTACTATCCAAATAATATTCAAAATCAAAATATCTGCTCATAAATTGGCCCTTTTTCACTTTAATATCGGCATCGGCCCCCCAAAACCCATATCGGTCAGGCTCTAATTTCAACAGTAGCCCAGAACAGACAAACCCAACACTGGCTCTAGAGAGGGCATTTCGAGTTGGCCGCAGTAGTTTCTCCTACACACTAGGAAGGGACGGATGAGTGACAGAAAAACGAGCACTAAAATGGCCCATGTGTGAATGAGATTGATGCAGCTGTACAGGTTGTTTTAATTCAACTAACAGAACAAATAACAACACTTAAATCCGCATTTTTCTTTAATATAATGATTCAGAAACAGAACTTGGCTTACATGAACACTTTGTCAGGCTGAATAATGAGCAATAAGTGAAACAAAATGGCAATTCAGGCTACTTTCTGTCTTAATAACAGCATTTATAAATTTGCTAGAATTCTAAATATACTGTGTGTATGGAGGTGTTAATAACAAGGGATGGACCTAAATGAAAATTCTTGGCCGAAACCGAATATAATGGGGAAAAAATTGCTCTTTTTAAAAAACATTTTACCATTTCATAAATTAAATAGTCAAAATGTGCTTTTTACTCAGTGTTTCCCACAGGATTTGGAGAGTGGGTCCGAGGCCCGAGAGGGTCCGGTTAAGTAAATTACATGTGTCCATTTAATTTTAATGGACACATGCAATATGTTTTATCCTTTCTCTGAATATAATCCAATTAATCTTATGTCCATCCTGTATAGGAATAAATAAGAAGTTATGTCCATCCTGTATAGGAATAAATAAGAAGTTATGTCCATCCTATACAGGATGGACATAACTTCTTATTTAGAAAACCGGACGTTGTCACATGTGTATCCTCGCGCTAAAGTCATGAAGTCCAACACTTTTTATATACAGTCTATGGTCCAACCCAGTTTAATAAATAATGTTGTATGTGGTTCTCCTATCGCGTAACATGAAGACTTCGTAGCCTCTCTTCAGGTAGGACTCTCATACTGCAACACTTGTCTTTGTAAAGAGAGAAAATGACAGGATAAAGACGCTAACCTGCCTGTCAGCTCACACTGGTCCGTTTCAGTGGATTGTCTGTGCACTCCAAATGTACTGTAGGTGCGGCTAGCTTTTAATTGCCTTCTCAGAAACGAGTGACAGAAACACTCAAAGCAGTCAGTTTGTTGTCTTTTCGAAGAAGTCAGTCGCAGACATAGACTGTATATAAAAAGGTCGCAGATGGAGTGGATGTCATGTAACGTTAATTGTTATGTGCTAGGAGCATAGACTGTATATAGGAGACAATTCAGTAGAAAAGTGTCTGCAAACGGCAATTCTTGCGTCTTTCCCGGACACTTCAAAATGCTTCCACACTGCCGACATGTCAACTTAATCAGAGACATTTGAGCATTCGCTAAAGTCCCTTTTCCACTGCATAGTACCAGCTCGACTTGCCTTTAATTTGGTTTTCCATTGTGGAAAAGTTGTACCTGCTTCCAGGTACTTTTTTTCATATCACCTCCGTCGAGCTTCCAAGTGAGCCGAGGCAATACTAAAATGTGACGTGAAAACAGGACAGACTGCTGATTGGTCAGAGAATCGTCACTATTCACTGCATCATCATTACCCGCGCCAGACAGAGGCCAGCAGCAGAACGTTTTATATTTTACAGCTTTCGTATGTAATGTCATCACTAAATCCACTTCTGGGAAGTTTTGAGCTGAGAATATTGACAGTTTTATGAGAAGTGATGGAGGAAGAAAAATGTACTTGAAAGTTTTCGGAGTTGAGTCAGGAAACCCGCGGGAGGAGCGCGTGAGGCCGACCGGTCAGCCGCCCGCCCGCTCACAGAGCCCTCTGCCCCCACCGTCACACAGACCGCTGCAGCAACAACGGCAGAGGAAAACACAGCTGGAAGGTTTTCATACCTCTTATCTGTATTTACATTCTGAGTATGTTGAAACATTTTAACTTAACATAAATAAAGAGAAAGAGAAAGCTGTGTGTGTCGCATTGAACCTTAAGTCGCGGCAGTTGTGTGCGGCGTCGCTATGAGGACCAGCTACATTGAGGGGTACTATCTCTGGGTACTATCTGCAATGGAAAATGGGGCACGGCCAAACCGAGTCCAGTAGAGTCGAAGCGAGTTGAGCTGGTAATGGTAATAGAAAAGCGCCATAAGTCACGCCCCCCTTTGTTACTGTTGCTAAGTCCGACAAACTGTCAGACCTGAGGACTTCTAGCAGGACGCTGCCAGGGTCTATTACTGCACTCCCTGGAGAAATATTATCTAATATTTGGAAAACAACGATCTCATAAAGAAGCAGACAGTTTTGCAGTTGCATTGTGCATTTGAAGGTTGTATTCAGGCCTTCAAACTGACTTGAAAAAAATTATAGAAGCTAAAGCCTACTTATCACAGAGACACGCTATTATTATTGACTATTGAGAAAGAGGACAACGATATAAGAATTAACACTGTTCCTGTAAGCCTGGGTAGGTCTCTATTCACTATTACAATCATTACAAAGCAGAACAGTAGGGTTATATAACCTTACATTCAGTAGTAAATTAGCTAACATTACATTAGGAACAATCCACAGCCAACATTTTTCTGGATTTGTTTTAGGTTTTGGAAAGGGAATAAATTGTACTTCTCCTTTCAAACTCTCTGGGTCGCAACTGTAATTGTAACTGTAAGTGACCCAGGACCAACGTTTGACCACATCTTGAAAAAATACGGCAAAAGAAAGCTAGAAAACGACGCATTTTGCATTAGAGTCAGTGGAGCGTGTGATTGGCCAGCTGAGGCCAAACAGCTTTTTTTTGTTGTTATTTTCGGCCGATTTATTTCAGTGGCCGAACATTTGGTGCATCCCTATTAATAACTGAAAAAAGTTTTTGTCTTTAAGTCTGGTTTATGTCATATGACCTTATGAAGCTAAATGGAAAATAATTGCAAAACACCTTCCCTCATTTCCCCCTGACCACGTTCATGTCTCCGGCAGCTTTAAGCTAGAAGATTGTCCCGACTGTTATTGAGTTTATCCCGCACCTCAATTGTTTGTGTGTGAAAGTGTGTGTTACTTTAGGTAGCTTGTCAAAGAGTAACAGGGGGATAGAGTGCAGTCTCCGTAATGTCACTGTGAGCAGTGGGCTAATGAATAGGAGTCACATCCGGCCGTAGGCGAAGTTAATGAACTCCTGCTAGCCGGGATAATTAAAGCCAGACTGCTACCCGTCTGGACAAAACACTTGCCTTTTCCTTTCTTTTCCCCCCACTAACTCTCCTTCTCGCTGTCTTTTAGTCATTCACTCAATTAGTTTTCTGCCACGCTAGAGGTGAGTTTTAGGGAAAAGTATCGCTCCTGACTGAGAGAGTGATTTCTGTAGACGCAAATAATCAGAAGCAGCACGGAGTCTTCAGGTCAGCGATAGATTAGGGAAAATTGGGAGGTTTACACTGTGGGGAATATGCTCTTCCCTTCTCTCCCTCTCCTCCTTTCCATTTCCAGAAAATAATGAGCAGAGTGAAACTACTGCCTTTCTGTAACAGCCAGGCCTTTACGTTGCGTGCTTGGCCCTGCAGAAACTCAGCGGGCTCTTAGAGGTAGCCTTATGCAGATTGTTTTTAAAGAGATCTAGCCAGCAGACATCGGAGACCATTTTGCCTGTCCAGCTTAATCAGCATTTAATTGGCCTCATACCTTTTCTAGGTGGATGTCCTCCAGTGCTGTATATACCCAAAATAGACCGCAGGGTGGCCTCCAGGTTACAAAGGGTATAATTTACAAATCCCATGCCCCTTCCATGCTCTCTCTTTGTTTCCTTTTAATAAATCTAATAGGTCAGAGTTGAACCTGCACTAACATCAACTGTGCCCACATACAGAAACGTCTGTATCGCTGATCACTTCCTCTTGTCTCCCAGTACACTTCAGCGCTGACATACGATGGGGTGATGGTGATGGCCGAGGCCTTCAGGAACCTGCGCAGGCAGAAGGTGGACATTTCCAGGCGGGGGAACGCTGGCGACTGTCTCGCCAACCCCGCCGCCCCATGGAACCAGGGTATCGACATGGAGCGTACTCTCAAACAGGTGGGAATGAAGGAGAAATACAGGCATATATGTATACTAACTTGCTAGAGTCTGCTAAAGGATAAGACATCACACATTGATCTAATCTGATCTGTCTACACAGCCCGCATAGCGAAAGCTGCACGTTAGCAACAGCTTCAATTCTCCGTTTTTGTGCATTCAGGATGTGTTCAGGCTCAGTATTGAGTGTAGGTCACACTCATTTTGGCAACAGTTAGAGCCCAACACACAATGACTGTAGTTCTGCAGGTAAAACGGAAGAAAATATATCTGTTTTTTTCCGTGTCTTTAGTGTGTGACCTGTTTAGACAGCTGTATTGATTCCTACAGAAGCGTATCTGTTTAGTCAGATGTGTGTGAGATTGACAACTGAAAAACAAGGCTGAAACACCTCCTATATATGTAGAAAAGTTGTTTGAACTTTGGACAGGGCCATGCAAGCTGTTTCCATCTGCTTTCAGTCTTTATGCTAATCTAGGCTATGTCCTGACTCCTACTTACTTAATGTACAGCCATGAGAATGATGTTGATCTTGCAGTGGAGATGAATTTGCTAGATGTGCGGTAATGAAAAGAAGAAGAAACTGAATCTTTCCTCAACTTGCTTCATGTTGCCTTAACTCTTGAAAGTCTGCACCAGGGTCAGAAACCTTGTAGAAGAAAACACCAGCAGCCCAAGCTGACCAATCACAGTTGTCCCTTCTTGGTATCTTTGTAGTTGCCAGAACCCTGACGAGTGGATACGTTTAGTGTACCTTAGTGATTGGATCTTAAGTATGTTAGGGAAGTACAGTGTAACCTCTTAACACAGAGAAACACATGAAGCTTCACTTGCTGGAAGAAACTGTATTTCCCAATATGTTCCTTTAATGCCCTCAAAAGACCCCTCAACCTTTCTGTGGAGTAAATGAATACTCTTTGCTGCTGTAATATCATTGTGTGTATGTATTTCTGTTTTCTCCTGTGTGCAGGTCCGGTTGCAGGGATTAACAGGTAATGTCCAGTTTGACCACTATGGCCGCAGGGTCAACTACACAATGGACGTGTTTGAACTGAAGAATAATGGACCCAGAAGGGTAAAACATCACACCACACTGCTTTCATTTGTGTTATGGATGAATACTTGTCCAAGTCAAGTCAGTAATACTGTATATTTTAGCATAGATACTATATATTTTATGTAGTCAGAGATATATGAATGCTGCTGTCATGTAAAGTGTCTGGGGGCTGGGATAACACAATATGTAGTGTGGTATTTTCTATTATTATAAGTAGGTTGTGAAAAAAAAAAAAGCTTCAGCATCTCTGCTTTCTGGTATGTGAGGATGGATGTCTGTAGAGGAAATTCAAGGGAAAGAGAGAAAGCTCTTGTGAGAGTGATAGAGAGAGGATGAAATAGAGAGCAATCAAGGTAGAGGGGAGGAGGAGGGAGGTCAGGAAGCAGAGAGGAGTTCCCATCAATCAAAAGCTGCTTTGGCCTGCCGTCCTGCGTACAGCGAGGGTCCTGTCAGGACACTGTGTGTGTGTGTGTGTGTGTGTGTGTGTGTGTCACAGCCTCTCTCTTACATTTTCCTTGTCCCTCAATCATCCTGATGCCCCAGCACACAGGAGGTATAAGCCAAACACAGCTCTTCGTTCCCTATGGCTTCCCACCAACAGTGGGAAACCTAAAGCCAGCTGGCTCGCTCAGCGTCTCCACTCTCACTAACTTATAGCTGCTTATGGTTGCCGTCAAAGCCTCTGTCTATTATAAGATCAATACATCAGTTTGATGTATTGATTGATGTATTGGTTTGCAAATATTGCCATTTAATGAAAAATCGCATTTCGACCAAGTAGTGCTATGTACTTCCTCTCGACGTTCCTTACACAAAGGATGTTAATATCGTGACCACAACATATCATGTCTGTCAGTTCCAGTCAGTCAGTTCGACCCTGAAGGACTTCTGGAAGATGACAGTAATGTCAGCTGAACATGAAACAGCTTTTGACAAAAAGAAACAGCACAACATCTATCTTGAAATAATCTTGAATGAGAGCGTTTTTGCAGAGGCTGGGCAATTATTCAATAATACCACTTGTCTTTAAACAGCAGATGTGATGATTCTTTGATTTATATACGTTCTGTACATTTATTTTCTTACTAAAATATGAAATAAACATAAATAAAAACGAATGAAATAAACATCCAAAATATTATGACTTATTTCCTGATAACATTACACCTGTGAAAATATCATTTGTTCTTACTGTGCATTCATACCACACCGTATTCTTTGCTCGCATTTTCTGAACTTACCAGGTAGTTTAACCTCCTTCCCCAAGCTCTTTCTCCAAGCAATGTCCAGTTTTTTATATAAATATAGTAGTACCACGGAGCTCTGGGTGCCCACTGATGCTAACAACAACAGTGGAAGGTGGAAACACTCTGCCTGGTCCTCTCCAAACAACAACATACGGACAATCTCAATGCTAATAGTCTATCGCAACACGACTTTGTCGCTCTAGTTAAAAAACTTCAACTTGCACAAATCCCTTCACGTCGCGTGTCCTTACCGTCCGACAGGAAATCGCGTCTCTCCACCATCGATGCATTGACTTTGTATGTAAACGCTCGCTTTGCATTTGGTCTGAAAGCAGCATTTTAATATGATGCATTTTTCTCATAACATCACAATTTTATTCTTGTATTTGTTTTCATAGATATGTCTTAATTTTTTTTTTTTTACTAATTAAAAAAATAAATCTTAAAATATTACAATATTGACCTTGGGAACTGGATAATCTCATCTCAAAAGGCCAGTTACTAGATTTTTGTTGGTTTTCATGCGGTTGAAAACCAACAAAAATCTAGTAATCATGGTCTTCATCAGCAAATAGAGGTCGTTCGGGTGGCAACAAGTAGATTTATAGATAGATAGATTGATGCTATACAATTATAGTCCATTTACCGTAATATACAGTATATTGGCACGTAGACATGAATACATAACAATCTCATATTTTGTTTTCCCTGCAGATCGGCTACTGGAATGATGCAGACAAACTGGTGCTGATCCAGGACTCTCCACTGCTTCCAAATGACACTTCTGGCATGGAGAATCGCACTGTTGTAGTTACTACCATCATGGTAAGAGACTGCTGGCATGTGCTCGCCAACACACACTCACGCATGCAGTCATATGCTTAGCAATTTGTAATGCCAGGAGACTTTATTATCTAGTACTGCTGCAGACAATTTTGAACATAACACTTACAGGCTATGCAGCGTCAGGAGCCTGAGGTTCAGTGGCTACACACCATACATCCTATCTCCAACATCAAAGCCTGACATTAAAGTGTGGTGGTCAGCTCCACTGTTATCCTTTACCACCTTTCCCTTGTAAAGCACCTTACTTTTTCTAAGGCACTTTATAAGTTTTACTACAGTTCTCTCTGTATTTGCACTGTTAACTGCTATTCTTGATGAACCTTGCATTCTTGGGTAATTTTTCTTCTCTCATTCTGTATTCTATGATTGATGCAGACATAATGTAGACATACTGTATGTGCAGAATCTACAATAGAGTTTGATTTTTTTTTATTTTTTTTTTATCTATGTAGAACATCCTAAGTAGTAAAGTTTTGTTGGCAGCCCTTTTAGAGCAAAGAGTAAGGGCTTCTCTGCCACTTTGCACAGACACTCAGCATTCTCACTGGGAGAAATCCATCATACAAAAGGTAGAGATACCAATTATCCACAAATAGAATCCTCAATAGACCAATATACAGGAGCGGCAGATTTGTGGTGTAACAAAAAAATCTCTATTTATGTAGCCAAAACATATCATCACACAAAACTCCTCAACATCAAACTTATTATATCCCAGGATTTATAGTAAAAGCATCCAGTGGGGGACTGATGATTTGCAAGAATGCATATTCCCATGTAATGCTTAGATTTTGTGTACTATGACTGACCAGAGTTTAGGGATCACACATGCTTTGTTACCGCGTTAGAACACTATCAGTAAATAAAGGGGCTGTCTTTTTATTACTACAATAGAAACTCAATAAACCATCATAAAACTGAAGAATCAACTACTGCCACTTAGATTCTCTTTTATTGCACCAATAAAGATTTCAAAAAGCAGTTAAACAGCTCCACAACCAGCTGCCGTTACTGAGGTTTTTGTTCTTATTGTACAGATAAATGACTTCATAAAAGAGTTCCATACAGCTTCAAAAGCAATCAAAGCATTTTACACATGATTGAAATGAATGGCCTTTGCATGGCATGTTAATCTCTGGCTGTAGCAATGACTCTGAAATGGCTGACTAGAGTAAAAGCAGCCAGATGTTGAGCGTACATGTAGCAGCTGAGTGGAGGAGGGAAGACGGTGGGAATGGAGAGTCACAGCTCAGCACAATCCTCCCTCTTTTCAGCCCCTGATGAGGAACCCCATTTTAAGAAACTGAGCCCCAGTTGGACGCAAGCAGGATTTGAAAGCCCTTAATGGCAGAGTGATGGACACAACAACCCGAGCCAAAATGAAGCCCTAAAGACACTGGGCGAGAGGAGAGACACAGCACCTATGTTAATGGACACCCTGTTCAGAAAACTGAACAAGAAATGGAGCCACTCAGACCCGTAATGGAGCCCCTCGAGAGGAAAATGAAATGCAAATGGAGGGAAAAAGTCTCTTTTAAGGACGGTGCTTGTGGATGGACACCCATTGAGGCTAAAATGGGTCCCCAGCTCCAAACAGCACAGTGTCTGTTTACTAGCATAAACAAGCTCCCACTACACCTGTTTTTGTGTTAGATTCATACATTGTCATGCCCGGTGTGTTTGTGTGGCCAATCACAGCTTGAATCCCAGCCTAGTTTGAATTTGTAATTTTTGCTAAACTCTATGGACCCTGAACTATAAAGTGAGGCGGTACCAGAATGAATATATATAATGTCTTCTCTGACTACCTGCTCTACCCTACAGTGTATTACACATTCAGAGGGTTTCCTGTAAGCTTTAAAACAGCTTAGAAAGACTAATGCTCTCATAATCATCCTAGTTCATATCCATCACGCTTTTATGCAGCATGATATTATAGTTATACTGTGATGGCTGCCTTTCACTCTCACTTTTAATGTTCATAAGAATAATCTTTGTTTAGCATAAAATTAATGAAGTGTTTCAGTTTTATATTTCATCAAGGCTGCCTCCATGTCTTAGGAACTTCATGTAACATGGAGTAGTTATAAAGGAACAGTTCAGCATTTGTGAAAATATGCTTTTTTTGTCATCCAACATAGGCCAGTTGCTCTCTGGTTACAGTGTATAGATCCGTCTTGGCACTGTATGCACAGCAGTGAAATGACAATCAATTTTGTCATCTGACTGTAGATTTAAACTTTAATGAACATTGTGACGCTTTTGTACTAGAAGTGGTGATGAAATTATTGATTTTTATTTCACGTTTATGCAAACATAAGTTCTACGTTTAACCTCAGACTGGATCCAAGGTACATCTGGGACCAGGACAATGTGTTTGGTTGCTCAGAATGGTGTCCAGAGCTTCAAACTACTCCATAGTTTTTTACTGTGCCCCACAGAGTGCATTGTGATCTTTTTCTATATGTTGTTTAGTCTTCTTTCGACTTGCACTGTTTATCTATGTGTTGGATCAGAAATTCTGCCAGTGCTTTTGTTGTAGTCATCCTTGTTTTGATGCAATGACACACTAAAGTTCTGCACTGGCTTAAAACCGAGACCCGAACACGGTCTAAACCCGGGACTTACAGACCAGCCTGGTACTGCCAAATTTGAGAAGTAAACCTAACCCAACACTATATTTTTGTAATTTCATAGACAAAATTATGTCTTCTGCCTTGCTAGTTAGTAGATAAGTTTATAGATAGAGTGACATTGGCTATGCTCTCTTCCCACTTCCCAGTGGGCGTTGCATATCTACTTACATCACGACACACATCATCACACATATGATTGGCAGAGTCAGAAACAGAAAGAGAGAGGGGGGGGTTAGGTTGCTAAAGTCTGCGGCACATCTGCTTGATCAGTTACAGCAGCACAAGCAGCAACTCCTGGACGTTCCTGGAACTTGCAATTTAGTTCCATGAACTCGTCCCCAAAATCGGCAGAGAAGAAAACAAAAGCAGAACCTGTGACAATAGATAGACATTACATCTTGTTTCAATTTGTTTGATTTGTTCCTGCTTTGAATATTGGTTACAAGTGTTTTTCCAGTCTTTGACTCATCCCTCATTTCAGTCTGGTATGCCAAGCTGTAATGGGCTTAATGCTGCCCCCTGTGGCTACTCAAACAACTGTTGGCAAGACCCACAATTGTTTGTTAAGGGCAGCAATAAAAACATGTTATGTTGGGTAAACTCGTCCACCTTCGTTAAAAAGCAGCACACAGCTGCTTTTATATAGTAGACAGTCCAAAACAGGCCTTGTAAGCTAGTAGTCAGATTGTAGCTGCTGCTGCTTGTTAGCACTCTGAATGTTGCATTGCTAGAAGCTGATATTGACTTTTATTTTGAACATCATGGGTAGCTAAGATAATGAAGTTTTTGAATAAGATAAGACTGTGTCAGAACCCTACATGTGTTAGCAAATCCATTTGATTATGAGTAGATCTGCAATCACATTGTAATCTTCTTTTGTCTGGTCTATTTGATTTATAGTTAATATAGCTATTATTTGTCTTTAACACAAGGCGTTAACAGAGCTCTATAAAGACTCAGGCCATAGCTGCCTGGAGGTTGCTGCTTCAACGCTGAAGCTCCCAAAGACAAGGACAAAGTTTGACTGTCATCTTAATGGCAGGACAAGGCTAAAAGCTTTGATGAAGTGTGTCTTGGCTTTAAATTTCTCCATTGCAATTTAAACCTGCCACCCTATCAATCAGCCAGATGGTAGAAGTACAGGCAACGTCCTGTTATAATTATATTTTTGTTTAGCCTTTGTTCAAGGAATGTGTGTGGATTTTGTGGACCAAGATGATGCAACTACATAAATGTTTTGAGAGCATAGTGGGACACCTTGCGTCTTAAGTAGCATGTACAAATGATTACCTTCAGGACCGAACAAAAATCACTAGTGGTCCATATATTGTATTCTCTTGTCCACCTCTGTGACTAACATCCTCTAAGTTATGGACTGTTTTAAGACATTTTTTGGCATCTAACTTTATGTCAAACTATTTCTTCTTTGCACCAAAGCTTTACAAAGACACTGTGTTGCAAGGTGTAATGATAGTTTTTCAGCCCCCCTAATAGCACCACTGACACTACTAAATATGTTATGTTGTATGCTGATCCAAGGTTTTCTTTTTCCTCTTGGGTAACATTTTTATTTATGAAAATTTACCACAAATGGAGCTGAACAGGTAGCCTTGTGTCAAACTGTGGCAGTATTGTCGAATTACACCATTCATCATGTTGAAACGAATGAATTTACAAAACATTTTTGCAGTTAAGAGGGTTTGCTAAATCTGACTTGTAACCCTTGTTTCAGTTAACCTGATGAAAAATAAGTAATAGGGTTTTAGTGTAAGAAAACAAAATGCAGTTTCAATCTTGTATTCTGCTTTTTATGTTCATTTTTATTGCTGCCAGTAGTAAGCAGTGACTGCTGCAAGTGTACAGGTGTTATATGAGGTCAAGGCTCAGCTATAACAATATTGGCATTCATTAAAGCACCAAGGTGATCTAAAACCCTTGGCCCACCGCAACAGCCTGTCGAGTGCACTTCATGTGAAAAAAGCACAGTGGACATTTGTAAATATTTTCTATATTGTGCTTTAATTGTGCTGCCCCTTTTCAATGTCATACAACCGCATTAAATCAAATAAAAATGTGATTAGTGCCTTAAGTGGCTACTGATGACCGAGACCCAGAAATGAGTCACTTACTGGGAAGCGTTACTGTGTATTTGCTGCATAAAATGTTTTTGTTGTCAAGTCATTGTACAATATGAATCATAATTTCTGCTGCTTATTATTCCTCATATTTAACCAGAGTGTGCCACAGATTGTTTATCTTACAAAAAACTCAAAGGCAAAACCAAACTGGCAGATTTTAGCACCACAGTCTAACAATTCTGATGTGTGTGCACCCTGATATTCATATATATGGATTTGTGACATGAAGTTGGCCCTGTAGTGTGTGTGTACTTTTAATAGCATGTTAATTAGTCTCATTAGGCAGTGAGTGAATCAGTGTGGCTGGGATTATTGACCAGCCTGTCAACCATGCTGGCCTTTGCTGTGAAGACCTCTGAAGCACTGCTCTCTTCTCATGCCAGAAACACTGACTGCATCCTTTATCTCTGCCGCTCCCTCTGCTCCTCTGGCTGCCAGCACTGCCATACACCCTGATATCATAAATCATGTGGATTAGGGATGTTGTCCCTCTGATACACATCCAAAATATCTGCAAAGATCAACTTGTAAATTAAGTCTTCATTATTAAAAATGGTTAAGATTTATTAAGAGTATCATGAATTCCGTTTTTTAGTAGAAGAAAGCATGGTATTGCTTTACTTGAAGTGGTGCCAGAGTCATTACAATAGATGTATACAAACATATACAAATTGATGAATAGTTGGAGGCGAGCAGCATGTTGCCTGCAGACCACTGTGAATGCTCCTTCTTCGTCCATTCCCCCGGAGTATTTAAAACAGACCAACTGTCAAAAAAAATGCCAAAATTATCCATGTATTGTTTTGTAGACAGGTATTAGTTGAATAATCAGCGCTAACTACGGTGCTGATACTGGTCCTGTCACTCCTTCAAAATAAAAGCCCCCATAAGTTTCAGTACTTGAATGCTTTTAATGTGAAGCAGAGGCAGGAGGCAAAGTCTGATACACTGTTAGCAGAGCGAAAATAAACAGTGAGGCTAATATCAATCGGATAAAATTACAAACAGTAAGGCTGTGTAGGTTATCTCTTGCTGGTAGGTAGGACATTTGAACCCTGTGAGGGAATGGTGGACTCTGACAATAAAATGACAACTACTTCATAGAGGTCATTATAGAATGTAAATAATTGACTGGCTAGCGATAAAATATGCCTAAAAATGGGGTTTTATTTCATGCAAATTTTGACATAACTTGAAAGAAAATTCTGAAGTTAAAGGAAAGCAAAAACCTTCAGGGACCCCAAAGGCACCAGTTTTACTGTGTGGCAATTTGAATAGTTTAGTATAGTAAGTTTAAATACTTAATAAAGCAGAGTGTAATTTTTTCCTGTTCCATAATCTAGCTTCAAACCTTTATTATTTTAGTTTATGTTGTGCTTACGTGCTGCATATTCCTAAATAAATTTTACACAAACTATCTCATACACAGATAGCGTATGGCAGGATTGTGCTCTAGGATGTTTGCTGTTTGGTTTCTGAAGAAAAATACAATCAATCTGCCATGTGAAGTGAAGTCTGCTTTATGACAGGTTACATAGCTCCAGGAACCCATAGCAGGTTAATCTGTCATGGCTTTTAAGCATTTTGATTGTATTGCTTTTTTTATTATGATAAGAGTTCGCATTTACTACACTGTACAAAGTACAGAATGATACTGGATACAGTATATTTTATAGTTAATTGGAAAATGTTAATCTTTGTATGACAATTTTGTAATCAGCTTGTCAAATTATTAATTTATAAATTATTATTATTAATTCACTTGATGCTTCATGATGCATTATAACCCACTTGAAGGGAAAAATGTTTTTGTGTTGTGTAAATTCTGCAAGGACTGAGCTTAAATACCACTGTAAAATTACTACAATTACTATATTATAATTTTTTGTGCAAGAGCTATTGTGAAACATATATTTCAGATCCCAAATGTCTTATTTTGACAAGAAGCTGCTAAATTGTGAAATCATTGTGTTGTACATTAACATTTTGTTGCGCTGCAGGCTCACCCGAGCATTTGCATTCTCCCCCCATTGGAGTCTTTGGTTACATTGCTTTGGCCCGGGGCAATGTCAAGCAAATGCATCTCAGGAATAAATTGCTCCCGTTCTCAATATGCAATAGGCTACCTTCTATGACAGAAGTAATTTGTTTGGAAGTATAAGCGCAGAAACTAGACGAGGTTTACATTTAGATCACTTTCTTAGCAACAGCAAATCCAATGATCTATAACCTACTGCTGGTTACAGTTTTAGACTGATGTAGCCACCCCTGATTACTTTAAGTGTTCAAGTCGAGTCAGGCTTGTTTTAGGTATTAAGTCATTCAGTCTGACTGCAGCTCATTTCTCACTTCCCTTCGGCTTTATGTCGGCCTCCATTCCTGCTTAGTCATACTTTCCTCCCTTCTCTTTGAGTCTCTGTGTATCATGCATCCACATTAACACTTTGATGATTTTTCTTCTCCTTCCTGCCTAAACTCCAGTCTGTGCTGTGTATATACAGCATGAGACTGTCATCATTACACATGCATCCCTTCCTGTTGTTCACTAAATTGTCTTAAGCAGAGGATCAAGGGATCAAGTCAGTTTAAAGTCATTACATTTGAAGCTGCACTATGTATTTTTTACTTTGATACACTCGAGTGGTAGTGGAAAATACATAAATTTTTTGAAGTTGCGAAATCGGAGAATTTGTTTCGTAGTCCAGGGTTCCAGAAGTAAAAGTCTTGTTCATTTTCTGCAGATAATATTAGGTGACTGAACAGTTGGAGTACTTCCACAACTTGGATGGGCATGAAATTCTCCAGGTTGAATCATCAGCGCGAAAGATGAACAACTGTCTCTGAAAACTGTTTTTTTTTTTAATTAAATGACAAAGATACATGCAGGTTTACATAGAAAACCAAGGAGGGAAGTTACTATGACTCCCGAGGTGCATCGCCGTAACGAACATCCAATCAGTTTTTGTTTCAATTTTGATCGAATTTGGCAAGTAAGGCCCCGTGTTTTGTTTTCAACCTCAACAACAAACCTATCACATCATGATACAGTCCATATTCTCAGAATAGTATATGAATGAAGACTGTGCTATACTCCAGATTAGAGACCTTTAATTTAGGTAACTAGCTGCATCATGTCAGTCAGCGATGATGCCAAACTTTTTTTTCTTTATTTTTCTATAAAATCTTGCCTGGTGCAGTTTTAAATGTTACTATTTTGATTGCTTTATGAAAAATCAAATGTTTTCATGTTAATTACTAAAGAAAATCCATTTCATAAACTGACTGAATTGAAACTGAAGGTACCCTAAAGAGTTTTCTTGTAAATAAACAAATTTATCAGTGTTTCTCACCAAAATACATTGTGTGTCTCCTTGAGGTCTAACAAAAATGTCAAATGCATTTCCTGCCTTATAAAATATTTAAAGCCTACTGTAAATTGTTTACATTCATGTTTGCCTGCTAGCAATCTTCTTCCGCATTTGTTGTCTGTGTCAAAGGGTTTTACTGCCACCAAATTTCGATCAATGAAATAGCATGAAACCATCAGCAAGAATGTATATTGCATCTCCTGCATGCTTGCGCGTTAGATACAAACAAAACTGGGGCCCACTCATCAAAACACTGCTCCTTAGCATTTCTAGTGGTTGAAAACTTCCTGGGGTACCTTTACCTTTGTCAACAATTGTTGTTGTGTTGTTTACCTTTGTCTGTTGCTGTGTGTCGATGAACCATTGTGCGAGCCCCCATGTCTGTGTGTTTGTCTGTCTGACGGTTTGGTTCACTGGTTATGGTCCCTTGTGTAGGAGGGTCCCTATGTGATGCTTAAGAAGAACTGGGAGATGTACGAGGGCAACGACCAGTACGAGGGCTACTGTGTGGACCTGGCCTCGGAGATCGCCAAACACATCGGCATCAAGTACAAAATCTCCATCGTTCCCGATGGAAAGTATGGCGCGAGGGACCCAGAGACGAAGATCTGGAATGGCATGGTCGGGGAGCTGGTGTACGGGGTAAGAACTTTTATTTCCATAATTTAAAAAACAGGATGCTTCTTCTCCCAGCTTTTCATCTAAGCTGATTCTTCTCATTCAAACTTTAATTGTATGCTGTCAGTGAGATTTATGATGGTATTTAGAGACAAAACTGTGTCTTCTTCAAATCTGTTACTAACAATATATTTGTACAGCAGCTTGGCTTTTGACAGAGAAATTGGTTTTCAGCTTTCTTAAAACTGAAAATGGCCAGAAATTAGTCATCAGAGTCAACTGCATGAGAATATATTCATCATTTGTTATCCCGATGACCTTGTAATGATCACAATAAAGTCATAAAAATGTGGACTTAATATACGTATATCTGTGCTTGTTAAAATTTCATCATCAAATTCCTAAATAAAAAGCATTAATAGCAAATAAATAGCAGAGTAATGGCGTCTCAAATAATAGCATTAGCCAGCACGAATGCTAACAAAAACATAGCTCACATGGTAAATTAAGCTTAATGTACATTTTCATAGAACTAATTCCATCAGTACAACAACCAACTCATGTCATACTCACAAATCTGCTTATCTTAGTTTCTGTTATCAACAACCAAATTGTTTTCATTCATTTTTAATCATTTCTTAAAATAGCATTTGCATTTTTTGATCTCTGCTTAGCTGATGTCAGTAAAACTCAACACTTGCTACAGATGATTCAAATTAAAAGCTTATTGTGAAACATCCTTGCAGTAAGAATGCAAAAATGGAAGCAGCTAGAAATAATGAGTGAAGAAAAAACTGTCACAGCAACAAAGTGGTGAGTATGATATGACTGTTGAAGTAGTGGTGAGGGGAAAAACATAATATAGTGTCCGGAAAAGACAACAGGTATACATGAAAGAAGTGTTCATCAGTTTGCATCAACAGCAAATGAAAATGGAAACAGATCAGGGAGACATCTTAATAAAATATGACTATATACAGTAAGTATGTCTTGTTATGTGTGCAGGATATATATTTTATTGAAGCTCTCTGTACTAACAGTTTATTGATCTACAGATTCTGTACATTGTTGCTGTTGCTGAGATAATTAAACCCATCTGAAATGAAATTGTAAACAGGCTTGAATTCTCTGGTGGTATTAATGTTGCGAGAAGAGGAGAATTAGTGGAGCATTAGAGCTGAGCTTTTGGAGGGGTTAAAGAGGAAATGTGGAGGTGTGGAGCTTGTTAAAGGTGATTTGATTTGCTGGTGAAGTGTCTTTCTGCTGCTGACCTTGCAGTCGAATCAAAGTGGATGCAAGCCTATGGTATGGGATGATGAGTGGGGTGTTTGTGATCTTGTATGTGAATGTTTTTGAGGACAAAAACAGCCTAGAATGGAGGATAGAAAGATCAAAAAACATTCAAAGTGAAGATTATGTCTCACTGAATTGAAATTGAATTTAGGTTCAGTTAAGGTTTGATTAACAATCCAGACACACCGATGGAGACCATAGAACAATAGTTGTTTAATCTTTATCTAGTTTTTAAGTTTACTTTTCCCAGAAAACATTCTCTACTATGCAGGAAATGATGGGTTTTCTGTTCACATTAGTAGCAATTTGTTTAAAACAGAAACCGCAGTTTATTCTAGCCCTTTTGCAATGAGCTAAGTGGCATTTTCACAAAGTGTTTGTCTTACCAGCGCCTCTTTGGTACTGCAGTGACTCACTATGAAGTCGACTGCAGTGAATGCGAGGAGAGGCACAGTTCGGGATGTGTCAGGACTGATAAAGCAGAATACTGCACTTTCTGGTGTAAAGACTAACCAGGTTGGTCAAAAGCACAGGAATAAAAAGTGCAGCTGTGTTCTCTGCTATTTTCATCTCTTTAACAAGCACTGTGGGTCAAACCCCATCCTGTCCAAAAGCTTTGCTTTGAATGGAAGACATGTTGGGCAAAATTTCATAATTAATAGTTAAATCCCCTGACAGGAAAAAATGTCCTTCATACGGTAAAGTTGTCATCTGACAGCTTTTTACTGAAACCCTGTCAGTCCCAGACCAGAAGTTGTGTTTTTGACTACTTCCATTTATCTACCTCTCAAAGTCCCTTATTAGCTTCAAATATGAATATATCGCACATTTTCTTTTTCAGGGTAACCAGGGTTATTAAAGAAACAGTTTATGTGAATAGATTCAGTCAAGACCCAGATCCAGAAAAATCTAGTAAGAAAATGCATTAGAAATTCTAAAGCTTCAAATATAATTGCTTATTACGGAACAGTAATCCAAGCAACAAATGCATCATTGTAATCTGTGGGTTCTTTATGTACCTGGAACTAAAGGCTTTACAACTTCATCATAGACAATAAATGACATGGATAAACTAATGGATAAATTAACTTTTACTAACTTAACTTTTATTGTGAGTGATAACATTAATCTCTGATCAGAGAAATTACAGTTTCATTTGGTCATATCCTGTCAAAAAATGTTGTAGAAAGCTCACTAGATCCTTAATATTTAGGAAGGCTTCACATTAAACCCTGTATATCCTAAATTCACCTGTGATAACCCCTCAAACATTTTCTTACGTATTATTAGGTTTAGGCTACTTAAACACTGTCATGCTTTAGTAAGGGCAACATGTGAAATAAGTGGCGGCAAAAAATTGCAGGTTAGATTAAAAAGATATTTCCCCATTATGTTGATAACATAATCTTAAAGGCATTATGTGTCAAGGTAACCATACCACTGTCGATCACTTACTTTCTTTACGATATTTCAATCCTCAGAGCTTCATCTGGTAAAGTTAATTTAGACAAACAGCAGCTGTGCCATATACATAGCCTATTAAAACAAACAGGCACCCCCTAATTGGCATTTTTATTATGGGCTATCACCAGTTATCAATGGTGTGCAGGATTTATTTGTTCTTTTCTAGTCATAGTTTTCATCTGATGCAGATGTCTATGATAATTTTGTAGTAATTATTATATGCAAGATAAACTAAAATATTCCACATCATAACTTAATGGTATATGTGTGCTGGAAAGAAATAGCAATGCTAGTGGAAGGCCCTCACAAGCATAGTAATACCGTAGTAGTATGTATATGAGTTTGTGCATTTGAAAATATACTCTGTGCACCAGTGTGAATAGCCAGTATTGCACTATTGAGTGTGTGATTGGGGGCATAGGGGAAGCTGGTAGCTTTTTCTACAGCGTTCATGGCAACGTCTGAGGACATGGAAGCTGTCAGCATTTTCCAGTCTAAGACTTTGCTTAGAGACCATTCATTTCTTCCCGGTTCTCCCTGAAAAGCCTCACGTTACCACAAAAGCCCTGCCTCCTTTTAACCTGCCATGTATTTTAGCACACACTAAATGCCCTGAGGCTGTCATCTTAGTGCATTTTGCTGAGGATGAAAGAACTTAAATCTCTTTCATTTTCTTTCCCTCATCCCTGTTTTCTCCTTTCCTACCTCCTTAAGATGGTCGTAATGAAACTTTAAATTCTTGCTGATATTAAGCCCTTTGCTCCCAAGCCAGGCAGACAAGGTCACGAGTGTTGCTAAATCACTAACTGTAATCTGGTTTGTGGATTTTCAGCAAGCTAGTGAGCACTTCCACAGCTGCAGACCTCAGAGGTGGCTGTATCCCATTTTTGCCTTCCTGTGCTGTAAGCATATATTTCTGACACATTATTTTATCCTCTTTGCTGATTCTCCCGGAGTCCCAGCTAAGCCTCTCAGCTTTAGAGAGGGGTTCAGAATTTCATTTTCAATTTTCTTTCTTTCTCCCTCTGTCTTAACTTGATCACTCTGAGATGTATTCAGCCGCCGTCTAAACTTGATCGGTCTGAGATTTGTTCAGTCAAGGGAGAAATTCAGATAAAATGACATGAGCTGAGGAGAAAAGAAATGGGGTAATTGTTGTTGTGTTGTTTACTGATGGCTGGCTGGCTGATGTCATATCTGTGACTAAGTGATGTTTGATTGTTGCATGGCCCAGTTCAGAGAGATGATCCACCATTTGCATTTGTTTATCTGTCATCATTTGGATTTAGAGTTGCACTCCGAGAGGCTCATTCAGATGACTAATCAAATTCCCTTTTTATCCAAATCCCTACAGAAAGCGGAAATCGCTGTGGCCCCTTTGACTATCACGTTGGTCCGGGAGGAGGTGATCGACTTCTCCAAGCCTTTCATGTCGCTGGGCATTTCCATCATGATCAAAAAACCCCAAAAATCCAAACCAGGGGTGTTCTCCTTCCTGGACCCGTTGGCCTACGAGATCTGGATGTGCATCGTGTTCGCCTATATCGGCGTGAGCGTGGTGCTCTTCCTGGTCAGCCGCTTCAGCCCGTATGAATGGCACACCGAGGAGCCCGAAGAGGGTACCGACGGTCAGCCAAGCGACCAGCCCCCCAATGAGTTTGGTATCTTCAACTCCCTCTGGTTTTCCCTAGGCGCCTTCATGCAGCAAGGCTGTGACATCTCCCCCAGGTAAGACAAACTATGTTTGCTGCAAAGTCTAACTTATTAGTTTTTTGTCCTCAAGTAGGGACACATTACATGACTTTTATGGCAATAATAATTACTATGTACCATCATGTCCGATTGGATTGTGTCCGTGTTAGTATGGACCATAGACTGTAAATTAAGATAGATGACAACTGTCTTTACTTCCTCCCGCTGTTTTAGGGGTGAATAATTGCGAATTGTAATTTGGCTGATATTGCGATTTCTGATATTGAAGGAATGATAATTTTTACGTAAAAATATTCATTTTCCTTAAAAAACATATTTAAATTATTGTGGTGTGATTTCCGCAACAATCCATACCAAACAAAAATGTTTTCTTAAGTCTGTAGAAAATGGTGTGTAGGTCAGGACATCTCTGCAGCACCACAGTATTTAATTTATTGGTATTTTGACACACAAAATTGCAGTAGACCATGTTACAATTTTCGATAAGATTTCAATTAATTGTGTATACTTACAAAATATTCCGGATATGAGCGCTGCAATCTTGCGCTGGTGATGTCATTTGCAGACTGCGCACTAGTGATCAGCTCAATTGCAAGCAAGACTCAGCTGTCATTATGTGAAACCCTTTTTATAGTGCCAAATAACTAATTAAATCCAAAAAATGTACACGCACTTCATGAGAAGAACTACCTAAAATGACAGAAACAATCTTTGGGAAAAATGTATTTGGCATTTACTGTGCGTAGCCACCAGAACGAGATTTCTTGGCTTTACTTTTGGGTGGCCGTCATGTCGTCCATCTTTATTTACAGTCTATGGAGTACTAAAATCCTTTGCCTGCCAATCTAGTTAATACCTTCATCAGTATTTCAAACATGTTGGATTGACACAAGCTTGTGACTGTGACAAGCAATAGCCTGTAACAGTGAAAAAGAGCAAATAACCAAATCAGTATGCTAAATCTTGACGTTGTTAATCATGTTGAAAAGTAATTAACACTAAAAACCAGTAGTCACTAGTTTCCAAATTCAGCTAATCTGTGCAACAGCAGATGGAAAATTATCTGTTTGATTTGTATTATTTTCCCATTCCTAACAGCTGTGTAGTGTGTCCTTAGCTTGAGTCGCAGCTGACATTCACATTCAAGCTGCAGCTTCCATCATAAACCATGAAAATATTTGAATACTCCCAATTCTTGCACGTTGTGACTTTTGTTATTGACTCAAAGGTGGATTGTTGTTGGCACTTAACGATGTGAAAACCTCATAATTTATTATTAATTTAAGTGTTGACTTAAATTAAAATTCTGAATTATGTAATTCTGTGCTGGTTAAGAAGATAATATGACCCCAAAGATGGAAAAAAAATGCATTGTGGTTGAAGGAATAGCTCAAGCTTATTTGCTTTCTTTTTGTGTGATGGAAAGATTGATATTTATCTCATGTCTGTGTGGTAAGTGCAGAGTTGCAGTCCGTACATTATATGTTAAGCTTAGCTTAAAGACTGAAAGCAGATAGAAATAACTAGCCTGGCTCCATATAAAGTTTAAATAAACATCTACCAACACATCTAAAACTCTCTAGTCAACAGGGTGTCTTGTTTGTTTCTGTACACAAACAGAGAAAAACTTAACAAATGATACAAGCTGTTACTAAAAGACAGTATCCACCCCTGCCACAGCCTGTTGTTCCCCAAGATATATTTCCAACATTATTATGTTAATTTCCCACAAATTGCTGTGTATGTTTCTTTTTGTATATCTTCTGTAAATCAGTGCTTAGAGCTAAATGCTGACATCACCATACCAACATGCTCACAATGACAATGTTAACATGCTGATGTTTAGCAGGTAAAATGCTTATTAGCACTAAACACTAAATACAACAGAGGCTGATTGGAATGTTTGTTTTACAGGTATTTGGTCGTAAACCAAAGTATTGGACATATAAATATGATGATGATGGTGATGACGATGGCTTTAGAGTTTATGTTCAGCCTAGACCAAAGTGGCGGACTGACCAACCAATGGTGCCATTCCTGGAGTCACGCCGCTAGCAACTTAAGAGGTGTTGGCACTCATGTATTCAAACTTAAAACAGGCTAGCTGTTTCACTCCGTTTCAGTCTTTTCGCTAAGCTAAGCCAAAACATCCAATCTCTAGCTCCTTTCTGAACCCACAGTCATGAGATTGAATCTTTTTATCTTACTTTCTCGTAAAGAAAATGAATTTGTGTAATTCTAAAATGCTGAACCATTACTAGTTTGTCATATATTCACATTTTGGAAATATGAGGTTTTCATCTGCCACTGATGATTCGATGTACGTCATCTGACCAATTATAGCCAATTAAGTAAGTTAGTGCACATAACCTGCTGTACACCAGTGGTAATTCGCATTGGGGACTGTAGCTGAAAAGAATAATATAGAGATTTTAAGTATCAAGTACTGTGTTTTGAGTTGTTAGCTTCTGTCTTGTGTGTTGCACTACATTGTCTGCTGCTAATGCTGTGTGTATACCTATACGTGCACAGTGCCATCTCACTTGTAATGTGTGTATGTGGTGTGTCTGTGTAAAGGAGAGTGTGTGTGTGTGTCTCTGCAAGTATTGATTTCATTGTCTCTATCTCTTCTCCAGCTATATTGTCCTTCAGTGTCTTACTTGCATACACTATGTTGTCTGCTTGTAAGGGAATTAGGTTGTTGTGTGTAGGTTGGTGTCTGTCAGCTTTGGCAGTTGTGGCTTCACACTTGTGCGTCTCATGTCTGTGTATTTGAGCTCAATTTACATTAGCGACCATGGTTCTGTAGACTCGCTGTCTGCTCCATAATAAGAAACCTGTGTGATTCACTGAGAACACATTTTTGAGGTGTCGTCTTTCACTGTGTCTGTGACTTCTCTTCCCTTTGGCCAAATTTACGAGACTCAAACTCAGCATTCCTTGGGCTTCAGACGAGCAGACTGGTGTCCAGTAAGCATGGCGTACTTTGGTGGAAGGGTGGAGAAATTGGGGCTTGTACAGTTAACTGTCTCGCTGTGTTCCCCTCCAGCCTTTAAGGGTTGGTCGTCTTTGTTTGTCAATCAAAGATCAGGCTTGCTGTCTGTCATCACACATTGGCATTCTCTCTGCTGACGTCTACTGTTATGCTGAAACATATAGACTGATAAAGCCTATAATTCTTAATGGTTTCTTATTTTCTGTAAAGCCTTTATTAGCTGTTTGAATGGCTTTGTCGAGCTTAAAGTTCCAGCAGATGGATTGTTTGGGTTATTTTAAGCTACTACTAAAATGGCTCCTACAGTTATTTTAAGTCTTTCATATAATATTTCTTTTATCTGCTTTAAGCCCTTATGGACCTTGTAATGTAATAGAGTTGGTAAGATTTTAGGAGATGAAAGAAGGACCAAACCAGCCTGTATCTTTCAGCCTCCCCCACACCAGAGGAGAACAGAGACACACACAAGATGGAGGATCCCGAGGTACATTAGAGCGCCTTCGAAATTATAGCCTGGCCTCACGTAAGCAACCTATAGAGGAGATTATAGTGGGCCTATGACTTTGATTAAGGTCACTCATTTAAGGAGTACACTTGCTTTGTTCACATATGTGCAGACCACCCCCACCCACCACCATAACCACCCCTGCCCGCCACATCTCTGCCTGTGTACTGCAGATAAGGACTTAAGAGCCGCACAACAATGCCGGCATCAGAATGAAAAGTCTACATTTCAACCCTCTCTGTCTCTGGCTGTGGTCCCCACTGCATTCCACCTGTCACTACTAATCCCATGGCCCTCTCCCAATCCATCAGCACAGAGCCCCAGAGCTCAGGAGCGCTTCCACTCTAGTTTAGCCTGACAGGGCAACATGCAAATCCCTTCACACAGGGGAGATTAGACGGCATGGAGGGAGTGACAAGGGCAGAGGTGAATGGGACGAATTTGGGCCGAGGGCCGCAGTGCTCACTCATGTGTTACAGTTGCGAGCTGGCTGGACGGTGGAGCCTGAATGCAACAGAGTCTCTTTTGAGAGGCTACACGTTCATCCACTACAAAAGGATTACATAAGAACTTTAGCTGTGTTTCCAGTGTTTTTGTTGCATGAAACAGTTTAGTGTAGCCTTATATGAGCAGGTTTTGATAGGTTTAGGTTTAAGTTTCATCCAGGAGGTTTGTTTGTTTTGGGTTAACCCTAACCCTAATATTGCCAAACAAGGCTACAATGTTGCGCTCCATTTGTAGGCTCATTCACAAAATGATCAGGCAAGAATGAAGAAAAGACTCTTAAATGAGTTGTATGTGCTACTTACGATCTGTTCGTTCGGGTTGGTTCTTGCTTGAGTTCCATTGTCCACTCTTGCAGAATTTCTGCTGGAAGAAAAAACTCAACTGTGCAACTGCAACTCCAAACAAGCTTGCAAGGTTAAACTATGAACAAGAGGGTTTTGAGCTTTCAATTGATAATGCAGTTGTAGAATGTATTGTATTTCAGAAAAAAACATCTTATTAAATAAAACATAGAATGATACTGTTGCTACAGTCTTTTAGCCGTCAGCTAACAAAATCATAGGGGTAAAGAAAGACTAACCACTGGGCAGAAGAAGCCTAAAGAGCTTGATTATCTCCTCAATCAGCAAAAATAGATACATAAATAAGCCCACCCACCAGAGATTCTCACAAGTCAAGTCTCAAGTCTCTCGTGGTTATAATGAGTGTTGTATCACCTGCTGCGTTCAGTCCAGGCTGCTTATAAAACTGCATAGCTATAAGGGATTCTGTAACTGTAACCTGTTTTTCACTTACAGAGCACAACCATGTAATCTGCAATGCAATTAATGACAGCTTATTAATTACTGTAAGTCAACACACCTCCCAGACTCTCAAACGTTACAGGATCAACAATAAACCTGTAACCTGTTTTTCACTTACAGAGCACATCCATGTAGCCTAATGTACAATGCGTCTGCAACCAGTCACAGCTCATAAACTACTGTAAGTCAACACATCCCTCACACTCTCAAACCAGTCTGTTATAACTAAAACCGCAGCGTTGCATGATCAACAATAAACCTGTAACCTGTTTTTCACTTAAAGGGCACATCCATGTAGCCTAATGTACAAGGCGTCTACAACCAGTCACAGCTCATAAACTACTGTAAGTCAGCACATCCCCCAGACTCTCAAACCAGTGTAACGTTATAACTAAAACTGCAGCATTACATGATCAACATTAAACCTGTAACCTGTTTTTCACTTACAGAGCACAACCATGTAATGTGCAATGCAATTAATGACAGCTTATAAACTACTGTAAGTCAACACATTCCCCAGACTCTCAAACCCAGTGTAATGTTAACTAAATAAAACTGCAACGTTACATGATCAACAATAAAACTGTGAACTGTTTGGAGCCAGCGTTAATAATTAACCCGATGGCAGCCAGCGGGACGTAAATGATTACATTAATCGACCACCACAAGTTTGGCAAGCAAACAAACTCTCATTCATCTTTTCATAACTAATGACAGTCGGACCTAACCTCCCGTAGGTCGTAGCTAGAGCAAGAAGCAAGCTAACATTAGATGGCCAATACTGAGCTAAACATGCTTACTCAACACAGGTAACCTATTTTGCGTTCAGCGCTTCTTTGTTTGGGTCTTGTTGTATGAAGTTTTAAAGCCAAAGTTTATGATGAATGGCACAGCAGCTGCCGGTGTTTGTTGCATTTTTCCAATAAGCAAGGCAGAAACTAGTAGCAACATTCTTGACTGGACGTCATTGTCTTTGTACAACATTAAGGGAAGTGTCATGCCAGTTGGCATCAAATGAATTTTAATTGGCCTTCAGCTGGTTTTGTTGTAGGTGTAGACAGGAGGTTGCCATAGAGCTAAAGGTTACTTGTCAAACAAATAGCAGGTAAGAGTTAGTCTCAGTGGCAGACTTAGGGGGCCTATGTTTCCAGGGTTGTATGTTCCCAGCAGGTGTGTCTCTTGATATAAACTGAGATTGTAAGAAATTGGTAAAGGTATCTTTGCAGTTCAAATTACAAAAGAATAAAGGGAGATGGACCTTTCAAATGCTGTTTGAAATGTAAAAATCCGTTAAGCTACTGTGGAGCTTTCAATGTCTAAAGTAAAGAAAAAGTTCTTGCCGACAGATGTGAGGGCATAGGTTTAGTGTAACACCAGTATACTGTACATAAAGGTGGGTGACTTCCACATATTGATCCAGGGAAAGATACATAGAACATTTGACCTGGGGAACATTTGCTGCATTTTTTTGTTTAACAGGGGGACACCAGGGGGTTGCAATCCCAGCAAAATAGCCATCAATGACTGTGATATAGCAGTATGTTTCTGTAGAATTACTGCATTGTATAAGGATTAAGCCCTCCTTATTAATGGAGATGTGAGCGGTGATTCAGAGGTCTGGAACTAGGCCATTTGCACAGATGATTACACAGAATTTATTACAAATGAGATTTAATGTTACGTGAAACAAGACGATCCATAAACTACTGCCAGAAGGCTAAAGTTACAAACAATCTGTTGTGGAAGAACATTACATGTACTTTTAAGGTACTTCCATTTTATGCTACTTTATACTTCAACCCCACTACAGTTCAGAGAGTAATATTGTACTTTTCATTGCACTGCATTTATTGAAGAGCTTATGTTGCTGGTTACTTTTCAAATGAAGTTTTTAGCACATAAGATACCATAAGAACATGTAAAATATGATCCATTGTTACACATTAAACTACCCAAAAATATGTGAAGTAGGTAAAATTGGCTCCACCTTGACCAACAATGTGAAAGTAATGCTAATAATGATCCAATAACAGTATGCCTCTCATAGCCAATACTTTTACTATTAAAACTTGAAGTACATTTTGTTGTTTTGCTTATACTAATTTACTTATATTTAAGTGAAATTTTAAATGCAGACTTTTACTTGTAATGTAGTATTTTTGTACTTTTACTTGATGATCTGAATACTTCTTTCACCACTTAAAATAATGATCAGCCTACTCTTCCTTTTTACTAGATTAATCTATTGTCTGTTTCTCGTCGCGTCTCCTCCGTGTGATTATGCCCTCTTAGTGATGTGTAATTTTACCTTTCTTCATATCATTTTACTAATTTCATGACACGGTTCCAACAGGAAAGGCAGAGGATGAAATAGCACAGAATGTATCCCTCTTTTTCTTTATCTTAATAAGGGTTAATGCCCCCTTCTGCTCCCTCAAGACACCCCATAATAATTAATTCAGTGATTAATATCCTGGTCTCCAATGGTAATGTCTCCGTGGAAACTGGAGAAGATGGGGGGGGGGGGGCTTAAATGAAATGGTTACATGATAGTCATTTAATTGACTACAAATCCCAGATGAATAGAACTTAAGTTATTCTGGTATCTTCTCCTGAGACAGCAGGATGTCACGTCACTGCATCACAAGTCAGAAAATATCAACATAAATATCAAGGCAGCCGTCTGCCACTCCATGCAGGTGTAATTGGTCATGGCAATTCCAGGTGTTGTCAGTCACTTCCGTCTCATTGCTTCAGATGGATTATCTTTGTCTCTTCTGATGAGTCATAGTTGCCACATCTCTGGCGAGCTAATGAGAATGCAGTGATGGGCTTGATTAGTCCTGATTAGCTCAGAGTGCGTGCATACTGATGGCAAATTTCCTGATGGCTACAGATGAAGCATAACTTTTCATTTGAGCTGTGGATTTAGGCCAACAAAAGCTGCATTTGAAAAGGAGAAATGACTTTCAAGTGGTCTATCTGCAAGATTCTCATTATTGTATTAATTCAATGTCAATTAGCTTTGTTATCCAGCTGACACACTGCTGTTCTGCTGCTTCACTTATTGCTTATGTCAGCGGTGCTTGTCCTTCGTCACACTCAGTTGATTTGTCGCACTGTTCTTGCAAATTATGGGCATTGCTAGAGGCTCTGATTGTGTGTCCATGTATTATGGTGGTCTGTAGCTTCAAAGTCAAGAGCCAATTTAGTGTTTTATGCTTGTCTATTGTGGTAGCCATTGCTAAGTAGGTAGCTTTAATAAAAAACAAACATCTCCAGTTGCCCTTGAAATTCTTATTCGTGTAACCTTTTGCTCATGACATCATGAGTGCATGCCTGAGTTTTTGTGCTTCATTTCAACTATATTTAGAGGCCTTAATATGTCAAACTAAACAGTGTTTCACAAAAAAGATTGGAGAAAAGTCTGAAAAATTCACACAATCATCTTATTTTATCTCTTGCAAGGCTCAATACCAGATTTGGGTTCAATTTGAACTGCTGAAAGTTTTGTTCTTTAACAAACTCACATTAATAAAGTAAACAAACCGCTTTATGTCACTTCTAATAATAAACTTTATTAAAAAAATTATAAGCAGTATTTAAACCAAGCGGCAACATCTGGTGCTGAAAAATTAAGCCAACACTGAAGTGCCAAAAAATGCAGTTCATCGAATGGCCCCTTGAGGCTGGCTCCAAAAGCGAGTGAATCCCATGCTATAAATCACCGATTAATATTATATTAAGGCCAAGTTATGCATAATTAAGAATGCGGATGCTTATGTGACAGGTGCAAACTTTCACAGGTGAACAGCAGAAACCAGGCTTCATTCGGTCGCCTCAGCTCCACCTCTTATGTAATGTTATGGCTATACATCCACACACATTAAGTTAAGTCTGCTCATTAGGAAATTAGTGGACTTGTTTAAAGTGTGAATGCAAAGCAACAGACAGAAAGAAAGATCTAGAGGAAAACCTTTCTTCAAGGTTGGCAGGCATGATATGGGGCTAACAGAGATGTTATCAACAGGTTAGATCTCCTCAGGACATCCTGCACGCAGGGCGATCCGCAGGATACCCAAGCTAAAAGGGGTCCGGGTCATCTTTGATGGTATATCCCCACCCTACAGGCTTTCTCAGCAGCCAGGGCTGCCGTATGAGCTGGCAGATAGACATCAGTTAAAGGGATCATGAAGGGATTAAGTATTTAAATTCTCAAATAGTGGTCTATGGTCTTTAAATACAGAAGAATATTTTGAAACAGACTATTAGAGACAGCCTTTAGCCTTTATCTTAAGTTTCCTGTTTTATGCCGTTTGTGTATTTGATCATATTTTAGTAACAAACCCCCTTTTTGTGATCTGCTCCCATTTCAATTTACTTACAGTCTGCAGTTTTTTTGATTGCAGTTAAGCAACATCAATAGAAGTCAAGAGAATATAGAGTTGAGTCTTGCTGTCTGAAGCTTAACAGCGATCAAAAGAAACGGAAAGGAGAAATAATTTGAAATAATATGTGAAAGAAATCAGTATTTCTGTTAAAAAGAGGAGCCACATTACATGACTGTTTTACTGATGTTATTAGTGCTATACTGAAATTATTATAAGAGCTTCTAGAGTACAGGTTATTCCACCCCAACCTTTGATTTATACCTAACCTTTCTTTGCTTCTGGTTGTTATTAGAGAGCTTACAGTAATACACAGATTTGAAATATTATATCAGGTCTGCAGCTGAGGTGGACTGGGAGGCTGAGGACAGAAAATAGGTAGGAGCAAAGAGAGGGATTGGAGTGACAGTTTGTCTGCAATGAATAAGTCAAATATTGTGGTCTCGCCCCAGGTATCACCCTGAGAGCCGACTAGCACCACCTCATTTATTTAGGCTCCCCAAGGTCCGAGCTCTCCCCCTCTATCCCGCTCCCTATGCCTATAACTTCATCACCTCCTCCACTTCATGTTGCTGTGTTTTCTTCTCTGCCCCCATTTCTTTCTATCTGTCCCACAAACATCCCCTAAATCCTGTGGAAAAACCTGCACACACACTCTGCACCAAATCATCTCTGACAGCAGCTTTTTATTCCATTTTTTTTTTTCCCCCACATCAAAGGAAAAAAAAGAGGGAAGTTGGGAATGTGAGCGCATTAAAGTTTGCTACTTCACATCACAGTATGGCAGCTGGTTTGCAGACTGGTGGTCACTGATACTAACGTGATTGATAGTGTATTTAATCCTGAGAGATTTACTTTGCCTGATTGTTTCTTTTTATCTTTGACCTCCTCAAAACTTTTTACCCTTTAAATGCCCTTTTTAGTGGCTTCAGATTGAGAAAATAAACATTATTCCACACTGTATGTCAGTATCACATACAATATACAGTTTATTCTATATTCCCTTTTGAAGCGATATGAAGCATACACTAATTCGGTTTGTCTTGTTTGGTATATACAGAAATTGTAACTATTTGAAATAAAATTCTGTGGGATCAACACGTGGCCAGACAATATGAGTTCAGGTTGGGAAAAGGTCCTTGTTTTTTGAGGTAAAGAGTAAAGTAATAGATTCAATTGATAAACTACAATTGGTTAGCTTTCAGTGTGGCCGGTGCTCCTTTCTATATATGAAAATAACTTTAAGGTTCTCTGTTGTGTTCAGTTCTTTTACAGTTGAAGATTAATTACATAAATTGTTGCAGATGAGTGCAGAAATGCCACCCACCCAACATGCGGACTATGCCAGCCTTTTTAGAGCTCTCCTATTTTATAAATATAAATCAATTTAAGTGAGCAATTTAAGTGAGTTAAGCAGTAGGGAAAAGTGCTGACTAATTGCTGTATAATAGCTGAAATTATTTTTTTTTGTTTCTACATTTAGTTTTCTTTATGCCCTGAGGCTTCCTGGACTGCTGCGGAGAATCCCATTCCCCCAACACTGGAGCCAATTTCTGTTTTGTTTCCACTTTATTTGTTCTAATACTTTCCCAGTCTGGTTTTCTTGTTTCCCCCACTCGTGGGAAAACTGAGTCCGTACATCATTACAGTCAAGTTCTCCCCAACGTTTTTCACAACATCTAACTGCAGTCAAATATTTTTCGATTTTAATTTTTTTTTTGCAGAGCTTTATATTGCACGAAAACACTTGTAATGACCATACTTGGACAGACACATGTATTTCTAGAAATGCAGTGATTCAGCTGTCCTCAAAACTGTAAGAGCTAAAAACACAACACTGACATTAACATTTCCCTTACTTAGAAACTTTTTTCCAGTTTACTTTCCCTATATTTACAATGGCTACTGGATACACATATACTGCATCATACTGTATGCAGTCAGTGTCGCTAAGCATACTAAAAAACAATGGTGGGCGACTGACCCTCAGGGCTTCAGCTTGGCGTCAGGTTCATCGTGTGACAATTAGTATGAAGTATTTTGAGTAAAATTGATAATACTACATGCACAATATCAGGTAAAACATTAGGTTCATCGCGGTGACACCTGCATTGCTGCCTAATCTTGAAGCCCCTTCTTAAGGACTTCAGTTTCTACTTAATGTGCGAGGGGGCTCAATCTTGGCCCACAGCTAATGTTTGCGCGAGGAACTCCTGGAAGGTTAGTGGTTGGGTGATGCTCAAACAGAAATGGTTTGTACGATGTGTTGTCTGACCACGTCGGTAATCAGACACACTCAAATGTGGAGTGAAAAGTCATAGAGAGGGGGAGATGTGATATCATTTTAATACCGGGATATCCGCACACATTCTCAGATGGTCTCTCCTGGGAGACATTAATAGTGTTGCACTCTGTTGTACACATGGAAAAAGATAGCTAGAAAAATAAGTTCAAACCCTCACTGCTTTCTCACCTCAGCAGAGCTGGCCAATCACGCTGAGAAGTGGGCATGAATGCCAGATAAAAAAGGTCTGTGGCAAACTGAAACAGGATTTTGTGTATTTGACACAAAATGTAATATATTTTTTCATTACCTTATTGTGATATTTAAAGAAATGTATTCTCTCGAGTATGAAAACACAACATGACATATTTAGACGGGACTACATGGGACCCAGAACATTTTGTAATGACATTTAAATGCATTAGTAATTACACAAAACTTTGTTTTGCTGAAGCTGTAGCTTATTGCATTTACACTTTTTACAATACACAACCTATTTTACATTAGATTATCTCAAATAACTTATATCACATATCTTATTAGAAGTGGATGAAAATGAATCATATTTATTATAAAAGTCTAATGATCAGTCCGTCCATGAGGCTACTCTTTATTATTGTAATTCATATGATGTCAAATCTATTAGCATTGTGCATTCCCATCATTAATTCAAGGTGAATAGAGAAAAACACTGACGTGGCATGAAAATAACCCAAACTCCCAGCACAAAGCACCCCCCTCTGCTTTGTTTACTGCAGGCCCATCAAGACACAGCAGTGTGTCACTGTGCATCAAAGTCAGTGGTATCAGCCAGCAAACACACAGCACAGAGGGTTGGAAGGATGGCAAAGAGACACTCCTTCTCTGGTCCCCTTATTCCACTCCCACAATCCACTGCTGCTCGCATTGGAAAAAAAGCAAGACCGGGAAAGATGGAGACGGTCTGATAGAGAGTATAAAGGGATTTTGGCAGGTGGGAAAAGGAAATAATGCAGGAGAGAGAAGTGAGAGCATAGAACTCATCCATGCATCTTATTATGCACACTCTCCGCCCCTTTAGTCATTATTTTACAGTTAAATTCTCTGTGCTCAAAAAGCCACAGAAATACTCCATCGTCTCAAGGAGAAGGAAAATGGAATGTGGGGAGAAAAAGAGAGAGAAAGTCATTTGTATTCAAATCCAGAGCTAATACATCAAGTAAGTCTATTTCATGGGCAAAGCTTCTTGTGTGTGCAGTGGAGACATGCTCTACTGCAGCATTCTGTATTGGAAGTTGCCTTAGCCGCTACAGGCACTTTCATCGGTACAGACCGAGAAAACGGAGGTTTCCTCACTGATTCCGACAGTGTGGGTAGAGTGACGGTTCTGTGTAAGACTGTCTTGGCAGAACCCACTTATTTGCTAAAATAAAGTACCCTAAATGTTTATTTAGAAGGTTTTTTAGCGCTGGAGCATTTGGCTATTGGGCATTTATCATATCATTCACTATATGTGGGATTAATTAAGAAAAAGGATGCTGCCAACCTTCCTGTAAACAGTTTTTTTTTTTTTGTAATATATGTATGCTGGAAACAATCGAATATGCTCAGATTGCAATAAGACACAGTGGCAAGACCAGCCAAAAAAACCCTGACTGTTGCAGATGCCTTTCTCCTCCCCTTCTCATATCCCCATCTCTCTCTTTCTTTCTCTCTCCATCTGACAAGGAGGCCTGAGGGTTTTGTATTCTCCGCTGTTTGATTTGCACCGAGGGGAGATCTTGTTTGTTCTCCTCAATGCAGCATTTACGGTTTAAGATTCTCCTCACGACCTTCTGCTGCTCCTGAGCAGCGGGCTATCTGTCTCCCCTGAGCGAACAAACAAGAAAAGAACAGTGCCGCCGCTATGCTGGCCGGGGGACCTGCAGCTCTTTTCATCCAACCAATAAACAAAAAGGGAGAGAAGGGGACAAAAGTAGCCAACCTTTTTCTTTATCAGAGCTAGTCAACACAACCTTGTGGGATTTTTATGAGGCAATCTGCACTAATGAGGGGTAAATACAGCTCTGGCAGGTTTAAGTGTTGTTAGAGCTCCATCTTGTGGTAATAAATCAGCATTTTCCACAGTGGTGGCTAGTCTCTCCATGCTTTACACAGTCACATTTCATTCCTTGTAATTGCTGACAGTTGTCTAATTGTTGTTCTTATATTCTGTCATTGTATTTTCCAACACTGACTGACTGTTTTGGTATCTCTTTCTATCTTACCCCACTGACCCTCTTCCTCCTCTCCTCCTTACCCTTATTTTACCTCCTACACCACTCCAATAATTTATTATTCCCTATTCTACTTGTCAATATGGCAATTCCCTCCTTTTGTTCCTTTTATTTTTATCTTGTCCATGCTCTACATTATCCTCTGCCTTCTAATCCTTCCAAACTGTCCCTGCAATATTCTTCCACTTTCCTCCACCTCCCTCCTTTCGTTCTCCAAGATCGTTATCGGGTCGAATTGTTGGAGGAGTATGGTGGTTCTTCACTCTCATCATCATCTCGTCCTACACGGCTAACCTGGCCGCCTTCCTCACTGTGGAGAGGATGGTTTCCCCCATTGAGAGCGCAGAGGATCTGGCGAAGCAGACAGACATTGCCTACGGCACTTTGGACTCTGGCTCGACCAAAGAGTTCTTCAGGGTGAGTTGCTGTTACTGGGATTAATGGTCTGTTCTCAAGCAGGTAGGGGGAACCGGTGTGGCACTCACATATTTACACACCAGAGTAAAGGTCATGATCTCGCCATCTTCTAAACATTTGCAGAAACATAAGGGAGCTTTGCAGGTCTCCACGGCAAACCTGTGTCCTATAAATTACAGTTATGTAGTCTGTATTAATTTTAGGGAAATGTAATTGCTGTTCTTGATGTATAGTGGCAAGGTTCCAATTGAACAAAGTTACACATTTTTGTATTGCGCCCAATTTGTAAGGAGGTTGCAGGGGTGGATGTAAAAAGATAAGATAAAACATTATTGATCCCAGAGGTGAAGTTCACAGGCTTTGAGGTAAGAAAACAGACGAAGAAATGAAAGTAAATGGAATATTACCTGAGATTCAATCAAATCTTCTAGGTACACTTGCACAAAATTTTTGAAGGAACTCAGCAGTATTGAGGAGATCGTTCATTCTGACCTGCAGACACTCATTCTTGTATCGCTGTTCAGCCCTTTGCCAAACACACTGCCTTCTCCTACAGCCAAATATTTCAGATTTTGACTCATCAGTCCAGAGCTCCAGGTGCCATTTTTCTGCACCCCAGTTCCCGTGCTTCTTTGCAGTTCAGTCACATGGCCTTGCTTATGTGTCGGTGGTTTGGCTTTTTGGCCACAAGTCTTCCATGAATGCCACTTCTGACCAGACTTCCGAACAGTAGATGGGTGTACCGGGGTCCTACTGTTTTCTGCAGCTCTGAGCTGATGGCATGGATGGAAGTAAGCATGATATGTCTTCCTGATGCATGATACTGCATCCACTGTCCTCATCGTTGCCTGTGTTTTTGTGCTTATTCAAAAGAGCTTGGACAGCACATCTGGAAACCTCTGTGCCAGATAGCATAGTGTATAGCGTGTCTGTGAATCTCACCTCACTGCACAGTGAGCCGCTAACAGCAGCTTTACGGTCTGAGCAAGCTAGCTGCTGGGTGCTAGTCGAAGTTACACAACATTGCCGAGCAAAATAATTTCTGTAGTTTGTAGTAGTTTTTCACATATCGTCACCTTCAGGGCATGTCTATCAAGTCAATTTACATACCACAGCAACGCACACACAGCGGTGCGGAGCAAAATGGGCTTCCATACAGGTTTAACAACTAACAAATGCACTGTCGTAACAATTTTGCGGTTTTCGCAACAGCCCTACTTGTTAGCCAAGATTGGCTGTTCCTAACACAACTGACCCTTCGCTAAGCCACGCCCCGAATATGCAGCTGGCCAATCACAGTGCAGTAAAGGACTCACTTTAACTGAGGTCCGACACTTTCATGGCTGCACTCCATTGACTCTAATGGAAAAGGGGTCGTTTTCCATCTGTTTTTTGCCATATTTTACCAAAATATGGTCAAATGTGGTCGTTCCTGGGGCACTTGTAATAGTGAGAATCACTACCCAGATAGGATGAAAGGAGAACTACAATTTATTCCCTTTCCAAAACCTAAAACAAATCCAGAAAAATGTAGGCTGTGGATTGTTTCTGATGTAATGTTAGTTAGCTAACGCTAGCTAACTTACTACTGAATGTAACCTACCCAGGTTCACTTTTACTCAGTGATCGGTAGGCTTTAGTAGTCTTTATTTTTTTCCAGTTGGATCACAAAGGTTGAATACAACCTTCAAATGCTCAATGCAACTGCAAAACTGTGTCTGCTTCTTTCAAAGATCATTTTTTTTCCCAAAATCAGACAATATTTCTCCAGGGAGTGCAGTAATAGACGGTGGCAGCGCCCTGATAAAAGTCCGACGGGTCCGACAGTTTGTCGGGCTTAGCAACAGTAACTAAGGGGGCTGTGGCTTAGAGAAGGGTCAGTTGTATTCTTCCTACACAGCTGTTTCTGTTTCAGTTAATGATTGTGTTTCAACCTACATACTGAATTGCTGATTAACAGCACCTGTTTGGTACAATTGTTTAATCATACAATTAGGGATATGCCTACAAAATCTCTGACTTTGTGCAGGAGTACCTAGAAGAATTGATGCTGTTATGAAGGCAAAGGGTGGTCACACCAAATATTGATTTGATTTGGATTTGTTTTCTTGTCACTCACTTTGCATGTTGTTAATTGATAAACATAATATATTGTGTGTATGTCTATTAAAAAGCATACCTACTTTACCGCATTTTTCCACGCCTGCACACTATATATGCAGTTGCACATATTGATCCTTTGTAGAAAGAATATGGTAAATTTTTAAAACCGAGTAAACCAATAATGCCATCTTTTGAACTTGTACACCATGTTTTCTCTACCTGGTGTTGTATGCGGATATGCTTTCTCCATCTTCCCTGTCTCTCACACAAAATCTACCTTTGAACCTCCAACCCCCTCAAAACCCCACAGCGGTCAAAAATCGCCGTCTATGAGAAGATGTGGGGATACATGAAGTCCGCTGAGCCCACAGTCTTCACCAAGACCACGGCTGAGGGCGTGGCGCGGGTCCGCAAATCCAAAGGGAAATACGCCTTCCTTTTGGAGTCCACCATGAATGAATACACCGAGCAGCGCAAGCCATGCGACACAATGAAAGTGGGAGGCAACTTGGACTCCAAAGGCTACGGAGTAGCTACACCCAAGGGTTCACAGTTAAGGTGGGTGGAATAGTGTAACAATATGTTTTACGTGTTGTTATGGTATTCCACCTTCCCTGGTGTGCCGCCTTTTGTATCTTTATCTGTTTACTTTGTTTACTTATTTTGCTTGGGAGGGGTGGGGGGCATTTTAATGTGTTTGTGTTGTGGGCAGAAGTAGTGGCTTTTTGACATCTGTGTTTGTTGCATGCATGTGGGGGTCATTGTGATGACGCAGGGGTGGTTATTTCATTTCTTTTCTTTACAGCTCTCCACACCAGGTAAGCCTTTGTGCTCGTGCTTGCTGTTTGTGCAGAGATGTTGGAATGGCATGCTTGAGGCTCTAGTATACTTGACTCATCTGAAAGTGTCTTATTTAGATAATCTGCATTTTTATACACAGACGCAATTAGCTGAGATATTTTGCTAATGCTACTTCAGCTTTCCTTCACGGCTGACTGGTTCTTTCTTTTCAGCTAAGTGACTGAAATAGTGTTTTGGGAGCCATTTGAATGCTCAGCCCTGGGTAACTCTGCCAGACTCTGTCACTACCTCTCGCACATGGTGGAATTCACAGACCTGCCAGAGAATACAGTGTCATTACTGTGGGGAGTTTTACTTTCAATCCGCAAACTCATCGATCAAAGCCCGCCGGCAAGGTCTCACTGTAGGGAATGGATGGCTGAACTAAAGGCAGAACTTCACAGGTGTATGCATGTGTGCACATGTCTGCAAACCAGTGGAGAACAGCTCCATGATCACTTTGATTAGAGGTATGAGAACTTTGTTGTGTAATACAAGTTAGAAAATACCAGTGAGAGAACTTTTATAAAGGCTCTCAGCAACTCTAGTGTATAAATAGATAATATTGGAGCCTTGCTATCATTTATCACATGTAATTAGAGAGTGCAATGAAAACATTAGTCACACGTAATGGTTGTTTATTCTTTGGGAATAGGTACTAACACTGTAATTTTTTCCAACTCTTCACAGCCACTAAATCAAACCCTGTTAGTTGTTTTCTGTAAATTCCTCTGCCCATAAAGCCTGAAGTAGAGCAGAACAGCTGCTGGTGAAATTTTTCAGCCACGGCTTTGACCAGGAAGAGTCCCTGACAGATCACGGTAGTCCCTTCCTCCAGGCCACCATCTTGATGTTCTGGGGATTATCATCTTCTGTCAGTCACTTGTCCGAATATCAGCAAGGAAACACACCAGCAACATCAAGAGCAGGCAACATTGTTGGTCAAGGCTGTTATTTCACATGGCTCTGCAACAACAACATCATCAGCAAAAACTGAAATATTAGCTGTGCCGCTTTGTGCTTCTCATCCATTTCCATTTCTGAGTGTTTTTTATTTTTCATAATGATGCAAATAAATTAAAAGGATCAAAAGGCACGCTGAGGCAAATCTCTCTCTCCACACTATCGTCAGACATCACGACAGCAGCCTTCAAAAGAACCCATGAAATCAAAATGCACACTTATTTTAAACAGCTTTTCATAGATATTTTATGCAAGTCAATCATGATTTTCCAGAGCAGCTTAATGCTCTGAAATCCTGTGATCTTTGAATTGGCTGACATACATACTGTACAACTGTATACATGTGTAAAACAAGTCCAAATTATTTAGAGGTGTCTGTTTCTCGAAGCACTGTCTGATGCGGATATTTTCGGACTGACTGTGTTGATTGCTAACATTTTGTGCCAATATTTTATGTTTTAAATTGGACAATTTCTGTGACAAAAATGATGTATTACTCAATTAAGTATTGTGTTTTCCATGTTTTGTTCCTGAGTTAGAAAAACATTATGTGGGTCAAAGGAGGAACTGTTACCTCAACAGTCAAGCTTTCCAATCTTGCACCGCACATATTCAGTTTACAGTCATAATGGTGGCATATTTACCACTCTAAATTTGTAGTCATTTTAACAGGAAAAGCAGCTTTTCATTGTCTAGTTGATAATGTGGATTTTGTCGACTGGAATGATCAGATTTTTAATTTAAGAAAAAAAAAGTATTGGCCCTATATGTCAGGCTAACTTTGCTGTAAGCTTATTAACATTAATATTATATCTTCTTTTTTTTTTCACTTAACAACACATTAAAGGGAGGAGATTCGTGTTCAGTGTGTGTCTGGGTCCTGGGATGGGATGTGACCGTTGAGAGCATTAATGCACTTTTCCACCCTTGTCCCTCTCTTACTGCTACTCCTCCCTTCCCCTCCCCCCCTCTCTTTCTTCCCTCCCAAATTGGACAGCATACTCACCCCCTCTCACCAAATATGTTTTATCGTTTTCAAGAAGTGCAGTTAACCTGGCAGTATTAAAACTCAATGAGCAAGGCCTGTTGGACAAATTGAAAAACAAGTGGTGGTACGACAAAGGAGAGTGTGGCAGCGGAGGCGGTGGCGAGAAGGTTAGCCGCTATGTCGCTATGCCCCTGTGATCTTAATGCGGGTAAAAGAGAAATGTGTTTTGCTGGTAACAGGAGCATCTGCCGGGTCGATCAACACAGTTACACTGCTGACTAGGAAACTGCTAGTTTTAATCTTGAGAGGAGAGCGAGTACTGTCAAAGCAAAAATATTTGCTTACCGTTTATGTAAAAATTAGAATGATAAAACAATTTTAAAGTTTTGTTAAAATTTAGTTATTAGAAACTTGTTTAAAATAAGAATCTTACAATGTGATAGTAGACCCATATTGGGTGTGAAAGCCTACTACAAGTATAAAGTTAATTTTCTCAGCCAATAGTTTTGGGTTGACAGTACTAGCCTCTGTGCTTGTTGTAAGAAAGGTCCCGGCAGTATGCGCCCGTTCCAGAAAAGCGATGCAGCCGGGGCCCCACATATATATGTCTGTTAGCTCTGCCCTGTCCCTTTAATACCTCCCAATAAACCCAATCCTACAAATAACTATCTTGACCAATGAGCAAAGAGACATGTAGCTTAGGTGGGGCCCCACCCGGCTTCGTCACTTTGTGAAGAGTACTGAGCTGCTCTTGTTGGGCTTCTTCTGATTGAATAACATAAAATAACATGTCCTATGATGTTATTTATGTTATTTTCCCCACCCCACCCTTCCCCGCCCCCCGTGATTTGAAGAACGCCTGTAAACCTTGCCGTATTGAAACTGAGTGAAGCAGGAGTCTTAGACAAACTGAAAAACAAATGGTGGTACGATAAAGGGGAGTGTGGACCCAAGGACTCGGGAAGTAAGGTCAGTCTCCACCAGCCCGGGAGCCTCCCCTCCTCTCTTTGTCTCTATGCACACTTTTATAACGCTGGCAGTACTGTTCTGTTATTACAGCAGGCTGGCTGATATGATGCACCCACATAATACTCTGAGAAAGAGCGAGTGACAGACGTGCAGGTAGAGACTTAAGGCGTAGCCTGAGGGATACAGCATGACAGAAACAAGGCATGACGCAGCGCTAACAGTTTTACAGCAGCTAAGCTATGTGTTGCAACTGCAGATGAAGGATCACACTCACATTGGTTGTCACCAAAGATGGTCCCAGGGCATGTTGAGACGTTACTGTATGTCACACTAGATGTCAGTACTACTGTAAGCCTCAGCTGTAGTAGCACACTCAAGACTGATCCACGCTGTTAATGCACTGGAGCATGGAGAGAGCGGCCACATTATAAATAAAACAGCATGTACCTTCCACATCAATCATGTCCGCTTACTCAGATCATTAGGTGCAGGACACACACCCTATCACCTGCAAATGAGACTAAGCATGACAGGCAATCTTTTTGTGTCAAGGTAATAAGTTGAATGCCTCTTAAGGATGTAGGTGATTTATCTGAGGGAGGTAAATGGCAGGGAGGAGCAAGAGTCAGAGCTCAGTGAGACCAGCTGCATACATTTGAATTAAAGGGGGTTAAAAGGTGAATGTCAGAACTGAGAGACAGAGAAGCCTGTTGAAATATGGAGGGAAATTAGAGGGCTAGTTCATCCAAATTACAAACACATATTTTCTCCTTTGCCTCAACTATATGTATCTATGCAGATACTATTAATAGCATTTTTACATATCAACAGCAACATTTCTTTTCAGGAACAGTGTCCTTGTCGCTTTAAAAAGTCCACAGAACACGTCAACTGTTTTCGAAGGGACTATCTCTGCATTTACACTTTGCAAGTTCAGGCTGTCTTAAAGGAAAGGAGACAATCATGAGAGAATCGTGGGGAAACCTTGGATCAAAAATTGGTCTTAGATTGCACAGAGAGTTGTTCAACGACCGATTTGGAACTTTGACATCCAAAGTCTGACATTTTCATAAATTTAGGACCAAATTCTTACAGCGTGGCTGCTGGCGCGACCCACGTCTGCAAACCAAACAGTCACAGTATGGCATGAAATGGCACACAGTGCACTGGCCGGCATTTAGTAGGTGCCATTTTTGAATAAAGTTCAGGAAAAGAACACACGCACCGAAAAAACAATGAAGGTAAATCAGAAGTTTGTGGGACTAACTAAGTGTGTCAGCACTACGGCAAAAGCGTGTTTATTAATCTGCCGCTTTTTCAAAACAAAATGCATGAGGCAAGTGAGAAGGTTTTTGTAATTTGGTTGAAGGGACTCTTTAATGCAGATAGATAGAGCTTTCTGACGTATTAGGCTGGATGATAGCAGGAGATTATTTTTGCTAGCATGGCTACATACAGCTGTGGAACAGTAGACTGACAGGATAGAGGCAGAGTAGTGATACATGATGTTGTGTGTGTGTGTGTGTGTGTGTGTGTGTGTGTGCATGATGTGAAGTTTATGTTAGATTTTTCCATATTGCCCTGTCTTATTTGTGTATAAATGTTGAGTGTATGTGTGAACTTACTGCTGCCTCTGCTAAAATTAGCGCTGACTTTTGTGTTTTTGTTCCTCTCCCCGTCGGCTACAGGACAAGTCGTCCCAGGCCCTCAGTCTGAGCAACGTGGCGGGGGTCTTCTACATCCTCGTCGGGGGCTTGGGCCTGGCCATGCTGGTGGCCCTCATTGAATTCTGCTACAAGTCACGCAACGAGGCCAAGAGAATGAAGGTGGAGGCCCAGTCCCAATCCCAGTCCCAAAACCCTCATTACCACCATCCGCACCACCACTGCTACCCCTGCCAGACAGGCAGCCCCCACCATAGCCCCGAGCCTAACCAAAGCCAGAGTCCGAGGCCCAGCCCCAGCATCCCCAACTTAGCCGAGTTTAGCGAGGTTTTCAATGGGTATGGCAGCGATGGGGAAGCTGATAAGATGTAGTTGGGGTTTTCGATAAAGCTCCGCTCAAGCCTTTGCTCCCCCCCTCACTAGCTCCCTGCACAGAGACTGTAAGTGAAACCTATCGTATCCCTGTGCTAGCTTTGCCATGCTGAGTGACTGTCGTGACCAGTGACGAACTGCTTCCCACTTCTCTGTCTTATCTGCTCACCATGTGGTCTTGTGACGTCCTGGTCTGCGTTGGAGCTTTTTCTCAATGTGACAGGAAGCGATGAGTCATCCTCAGACATGACGTCGCCTGTACTGCTTCGCAGCTTGTGTGGCTGCAGACATTGGCCCTCATTTATCGAGCGTGCAATACCGTGTGACCCATTTTCCTGCCAAAATCAAAATGTATTACTCATTCTGAACCAGAAGATAATAATCATGTCTGGTATTCATAGGAATTCAATAATGTTGAAAACTGATAAATGCCATGATTAAAAAATCAGTTTGATCAAAATCAGTTTAGATAGCTGTAACATGTTTGAGTTAATGAAGATGAAATGTGAGAATCAAAATGCAATTTTACACAAATGAAGTGAGATTAGGTTGTTTCAATGGCATATAAATCATAACAACTTAGAACACATTTATGAATGTATTAGAAGTCAACGTGCTGTTCTTGAATTTGACAGAATTTGAGTGTTACTGTTCACAACTGTAGCTATGCAGCTATTCCACTGGAATCACAGCATGTTAACAGGTAGGAGAGGCATGGTAAATGAGGACCAGTGTCTTATTTGTACCCACACGTCTACACTTTCATCAAACTGCAGTACATTCGTCCATCTAATGTCTAGTCATAACCTCTGACGCTCCAGTGCCTTGTTTTCCCAGCAGCGAACCATCAAAAGTTCTTTGCAGCCTCGTGAGGGTGTAAACACACACACACACAAACACACACACACACACACAAACATGAATAGTACATGGTGTAGCTCAGGGATATTACTGTCTCAAGTCTGTCAGTTACAATAGTACAGCCACAGAACAAATTTAATGAGAGACCAGCCCTGAGCACACAGGACGCACTATATAATAAAGCCATATTTAAACACTACAGTGTAAGGCTAAAGTAAACTTAAATGATATATCCCTCGAGCTGAGCTGATTTTATTGGTGTGAGCTGTTTTCTGCAGATATTTCCCCCAGGTCCTTGACCATTAGACTTTCAGATATCTTTTCACACTGGGTGTATATCTGTCCAATGTGGTTATGTGTCCCCCATCAGCACTTCAGCACAAACTCTTCATTAGCTTGACTGTTGCTTAGTCAGCTTCCCTGTCCCACTGCCTGCAACTATCACTCACTGTGTAATAATTCTGTCGCTAATGGATTTACATGTAGTATGGGGCTGGCTTGATATTGTACTGAATGGCTATGAAAGGTGTTTTCTGACTCTGTGGTTGCTACACTACTGTATATATATTTAACTGGACAGCTGTATTGTATTGTGAGGCTGTTAATGTTAAAGCAGATTGGAGTTTTAGCTCTACTGAAGTTTCTTTCTCTTTTAAATTGTATGCACATCACCTTTTAAAATGTATTTCATTACAAACATCAGTAAGTGAACGCATCACTGCGACATTCTAACGGTTGAGCAGGTGCGATCGTTCTGTTACAGCATTAGCCTGTTTCATTCAGCTCTGTACATTTACAGGCACTCTTATTAAGGTTTAAACCAAGCATTTGCAACGTAATAATCACATCATGATCATTTATGCAGCTTTCACAGTTTTCCACCTATTTCACTGTTATCATAACAGATAGAAATTAAGGTCAGAGCTCCATATGTTTGCAGGTAACTGAGAACTACTATAAAAAAATGTTAATTTTCAAAACTCATAGTCATTTTGAGATGTTTGTCAGAATTTTAAAGATCACTCTGGATCAAAGCATGGACTATATACGGAAGAAATGTGTCCTTTTTACCTGTTTTACCTTAGGCCTGCGCTGTATTAATTCCTTAATAGTCATCTTCGTGTACCATCTAAAACTCCAATCTGCACTGTACAGTTTTTCTTATTTTCACCTGCTCCATACACAAACCTCTCTCTTTATTTTTCTCCTCAGCTAACATTTACAGAAGCCATGAGAAACAAGGCCCGTCTGTCCATCACAGGCAGCGTTGGGGAGAACGGACGGGTGCTGACGCCCGACTGTCCCAAGGCCGTCCACACTGGTCCTCCCCTCCGCCAGAGCTCCGGCCTCGCCCTGGTCTCCTCTGAGCTCCCGTGAAAACCAAAAACCTCTCAAGTGCCTTATTCCAAAAACAAGAAAAAACAATAATCACACCGCCCACGAAACAACCAGAGACTAACTACAAAGAAACAGGATTCACACACCCAACAGGTCACCTCCAGTGGGCGAGACAGGGACGACGGAGGCGCAAACAACAAATCCCGCTGTTAGAAGTTATGACTTGTTGCGGATCAATGATTTCTCTCGGAAATCTGCGGAAACCAGAGGCAGAACTATCTCCATTTTATAATTGTGTGGCCACAAGGAAGCAGGAGTATGTTTGAATCAAAGGGAATTGACTGGAGCCTTTAGCACTCCAGTGATGGAAGAGCAACAGAGGGGAAGAAAATGAATAATATCATGATACATGATAAAGACGAAGACCAGAAAACTGTAAACTTGAAACTCAAAACTGTGCATTTTTGGATTGCTGTTAATTGGCAACAAAACTGAACCACAATCAAGATTGTTTTCAAACTGAACAGTATTTGCTACAAAGACATGAGCAGCGTTCAAGAGACAACAATCTCACGAGATATCAACAAGGGACACTGGGAGAGTTGTAGCTCAGTGCCATGACGATACGACGAAAAATATTTGTATTCATGATAACAAAAAGGAAATCTATTGATATTGAATATATGAGTAAATGTAGGAAACTGTGAAAATAAGTAAATATGTATATTCCGTTAAAAACAAAATGAAGAATTTAGCTGTACATAGGGTGGACTGTGTAACATGCTTGCTTTTTAAACAGATGTACATAGCAGATAATGTAGTGGACAGACAGACAGTTCTTTTTTGTAAATCATCTTTAAAGATTTTATTCATCGCAATACTGAAAAAGATGATGCCACTTGAAGGAGGAGACATGTGGAAGGCAGTGTTAAATGTGTTGAATACTTAACTGTATCATATAGGAACATTCAAACTCTAAATGTGAAGGGGTATCAGCTGCCCAAATATTCTGATACCTGTTGCATACAAATTCATTAATATATTCAACAATGAATGTTAAGTAGCTCCACCCCCAATCCTTAAACCACAACCCTCACTGTGCAGACGTAGACCCAGACAGTTGCTCATGAGTAGAGCTTTATAAATCAAGTTTCTGCAGTCAGAATATAACTATTTTTTTCATTCTTTGATCTATTTTTTGTACTGAGAAATGAAAAAAGAAACTGTCTGTCTCCTGGTTTTAAATGTAGACAGTAAAGTACTATCTGGGTAGATCTTTTAGACCATTATGTGTGACATGAATCCAAATGAGGATGCGAAATTAAAAAAAAAAAAAGAAAGAAGCCATTTCTCTCAATATATGTTATATGAAGTATGTAATGACGTCGAACCCGAGCTGATGAAGCCACTGTTTGTCTGTTGAACAATGATTAGAGCCCTTCCTTACTGAAACACTGTGGATCCCCCAGGGAGGCTGGACACACTGTAGCAGAAATGTATTGGATCCAGTCTCACTGACTGAAGTGTCCTCATCTCTTTTGGACAAATGGAAGGACAATCTGCAATAGGATACAAGACGCCACATCTTCAGCAGCACCAGCCAACGATGTCGTTGGTTCTAAATGTTTTTGTTTATTCCTGGCTCTCATCTGGTCCGTTCTGTTCCACGTGCTGCGGTTGGACGGGGAAGTTTTTAGCAGCGCAGAACCCAGCTGAAATATTTCAGGTCATGCCTTTTTGTCCTGCCATCCATCTTTAGAGCTGAAGTGTAATATGGCGTCTTATTTTGGTTCAATTGTACATCTTTATTTTGATCTTTTTTAAGTAAAAACAAATTTCAAATTGCAATGTACTGTGTCAGTTATTGAGACATTGAGATAAGAGAGTAACATGGTTGGTGTTGACCTGAGAGCAAAATGTGTCATTGATATTAATGGTCTCCAGGAAATGAATGTTACTGTTTTTGGTGGCCCCTTTACCAAGCCTGAAGCCCCAGACCTAGCCCACCAAAAGCTTTTAAGATTTGCTGTGCTGCAATATGTCTGTAACAATTTAATTAATTGTTACTTTGCTTTGAAATATGCACCACAAAAGCACAGTAACGACTGACATAAGGAACAGTTTTTTAAATTGTCACTTTTACACCTAGCTGTTTCACCCTGCTTCCAAGTATTGATGCTAAACCAGCTGCCAGCTGTAGACATGAGAGTGGTATCAATGTTCTCGTCCAACTCAACAAACAAAAGCAAATATTTTATTTAATTGGCTACTGCTTTATCATCTGATCTTGAGGAGGGTTACTGTGTCAAAATTTACCTTTATTTCTGCTAAAATTGTGCTTACATGATGCGTAGACAAATTTGCATTTAATCAAATTACCTTGCATCACACCTGCGGCCAAGTAGTATAAAGCATACAAACATACACATTGCAGAGAGAGTGATGGGAACAGAGGAGTTAATAAGGATCCAGCTGCTTCTTTTCTTTTCTCTTCTCTTGCCCTTGAGCTTATGTCCCGTAACAAATATCAGGCCAAAATTTTCACTTGTGTACATGATCATAATCAAAAGGGCAGAGTGCCATGAAATGTTTATAGCATGCTCATCCTTGTTACATCCTAATTACAGGATAATGGCACACTGAATTTCCTAAAACTCTCTGGAGTCAGACGCATGATTAGGTGACCTGACTGGGAGCATATGGAACAGGACAAGTCTGTCTCCGGCTGAGGTATGATGAATTTACTTCTTGTTAAATTTCAGTGATTAAACTGTTAAAATATTTGTATGTAACCTGCCAAAACAATTTGTCAAGAACAAACCCAGTAATGACCGTTACACAATCATTTCTAGTTGGACCAAAATCTGCTTCGATTGCACATTGAAGCAGTTTTTGGTGTGGACACTTGACTATTATTTTAAGACAGAATTTGCGTAAACCTGCATGCGATGATTTATACTAAAGCTTTACTACTGCAGCTTTGTGATTTCATATGACACGTGGCTGTAATTTAACACTGTTTTCTATCAGGTTTAACAAGGTTATTACGTGTGATATACAACACTTTTTATAGTCTACTCCCAGTTCATCCTGAGGTAATGCAATTCAAACTGTATATGTATTTCTGTGAAGTCTGATTTTGTTTTGTTAGGTTAAGACAAGACTATTGATCCCTTGGTGACATCTACAAGCTAAAAGCCAGTATATATAGTTAAAAGAATCATCCCCACTTTTACCAACTGCAACATCAGAAATGTACATAGTAATGCATCAATAATTATAATCCAGTGCATTACTCTGAATAACACCTACTGGTGTTACTTTATATACTCAGCAAAAAAAGAAACGTCCTCTCACTTACAACTGCTTTTATTTTCAGCAAATTTAACATGTTTATATTTGTATGAACATAAAAAGATTCAACAACTAAGACATAAACTGAACAAAGTTTCACAGAACTGGAAAAATATTTCCCTGAACAAAGGGTTGTCAAAATCATCTGGTGTGGCTCTGTGGTCAGGTGCAGGTGTTGTCACATGTTGTCTGCCACTGCAAGGATGATAAGCTGTACTTCCTGTGTAGTGTCCTGAAAACGTGACGTTTCTTTAATGCTAATACTTTTGTATTAGCTCCTATCCCCAGCTACACGTTCCAACTGGGTTTATACAGCAGGCCACACTACAAGGACTTTTACTTGACTGCACACTCTGTGGTATTGCTACTTTTAGTTAAGTAAAATATATGAATACTTCATATATGATACATATATATAAATCAAAAACCAAGAAGTAATTCTTCTGAATACACAGTGTAGAAAAAGATAGCAGAAAGCATAGAATGGGAAAATATTAGTTATAAGAAAGGAATTAAAGTAGTAAGTGAAAAGAAAGAGTCTGACTTAACCTTGACAGATGGTAAAACACTGCAGTGTATCACAAAGTGGTCTTAACCGCGATTATAACAAAGACCTACTTATGTTCCACTTCACTTTCACCTCCATGATTAAGGTGAAACCACAGGGTGCACATACTCTAAAAAGCCACAGTTACAAAATGGTCTTAGAATTAAGACTAAAGAGTTGAGGCTTGGGCGGTGTGGTGGTACAGTGGTTAGTACTGTCGCCTCACAGCAAGAAGGTTGTGGTTTCAAACCCTGGTTGCCCCGGCCTTTCTGTGTGGAGTTTGCATGTTCTCCACGTGGGTTCTCTCCGGGTGCTCCTGCTTCCTCCCACCATCCAAAGACATGCAGGCAAGGTTAATTGGTGTCTCTAAAATCGTCCATAGGTGTGTATGTGAGTGGTTGTTTGTCTATGTGTGGCCCTGCGATGGACAGGCGACCTGTCCAGGGTGTACCCCGCCTTTTGCCCAATGTCAGCCGGGATTGGCTCCAGCCCCCTGCGACCCTGTTTGCAGGACAAGCGGTTGAGGAGGAGTCTAAGGAGGTAAAGTTAGAAGTTAATAAAGCTCCCTTTTGTATGCTCTAGTCGTTTTGTTTTATTCTGCATTCTCTTTTTTTCTGGGAGTCTCATGAATTTTGGCATATTTTACTGTTCTGTTTTGGCCTTTTGTCTCATTTCAGATATGTCCGAGTTGTTAGTAGTTCCCCAAAACACATTTCCTCTCTAAACTTCTCAGATGGTTTTCCTTAAATAACTGAGGCTCAAAGAGGTAAAATGATTCAATGTCACAAAAAAGCAAAAATAGAGAAAAGTCCTAAAAATAATCAGATGTGTTTCAGAACTGTTTTTTCTTCCCCCATCTTGTGGCCTAGGTTGGGAAGCACTGGACTAAACTAACTGTATAGAAAACAGTTCAAACTAACACCTCAAGCAGCTACAGCTGTAGCATGTTGCTCACACGCTGCTGCAGATTGAATCCTATATTACTGACAGGAGACATGTTACTGCAGGATGAGTACTTTATTTTTGATACTTGAACTACATTTTGCTAATTATACTTTTACTAAAGTACGATTTAAAAGAGTTACATTGTTCTCCTGCTACTTTTACTTAGGTAAATGATCTGAATACTTCTTCCACAACAGTAAAATACTGCTCAGACATAAATGCATCAGTATTGTCATTTATTATATAGGCCTAAGTCACAGGGGCCAGTTTTCTGAGTACTGTTTCTAATATATAGTATATATCTTATATAGTCTTACTTTTGAATGTAGCACTTTTACTTGTACTAGAGTATTTTTATATTGTAGTATTGGTACTTTCACATAAGGATCAGAGTACTTCTTCCACCCACTGTGAATAAAAGCCTGAAACTGTACAGCAAAAAACAATTTATTTTTAAAAATATCACAGGATAAATGCAGAATCACTGCATTCAGTCTCTGCTACTCTTTTTCCTACGCTCAGCCAGCACTGCCCCCTAGTGATTAAAGATGAAAACATGTCAAACCCACCCCACAACACAATACAAGGAAAAGACAACATTGGTGTTAATTTAACATTTTTCAATTTGAAGTTTAATGTTAATTCCATGCTGTGTTTCAGTAAGAATACAGATGGTACTTGTGGCTCCGGTGAGAACATCCAGTAGTACAAATCAGATTCACGTTACACATAATGAACAGAAGGAAGAGAGGAAATGAGGGGAAAGAGACAGAGTTGAGATGAGGAAACCTGAAAGAGTCAAGGGAGTAAAGATACAGCAGGCCTCCATTTCCCAAACCTTTTTTATATATATATAGTGCCAATGCAAAACTGCATTACATTACAATCATGTGTTGATTATTCCCCTCCCACGCGCGCACACACACACGCACAGTTTGTCTGCTAAATAGCCATTACCTAACTAACTATCTGCCATTAGCAAAAGCGCTACAGCCTCGCAGCACAATACTTTGTCTGAGAGTGGACAAGGATAGAGGTCAGTGATGCTCAAAGATTGGGGACATTCTGCTGTTTGTTTCAATAAAAATAAACAAAAGACCTATTGATGTGTTAAAGGAGCAGGTTTGGTAACCACAAAGTAAAGAGGGCACTTGGTTCTTCCTAAAAGCTTTAACACATCCCTTTTAAACCTTCAATCACTGCTATATTTCCTCGATTTGCAAACTGAAATGTTTCAAAACTGACTGACTTACAGAAGCATGGACAATATATTGTTCATAAAGACATACACAGGAAAAAGTTGAACAGCAAATTATTGTCTTTAAATAAACTCTTGCATGTGTGTGTTACAAATACAGGCAAGCGTACTTGGCAACAGATGAAACAGCAAAGTAAAGCAAAATAAAAACAGTAAAATAGGACATGAACCTTAAAGGGTACAGGCTTGCAAATTCAGTCATCAAAAATAAGACAACGCCCCTGGGGAGTGGAGATGAAGACCCCAGCGGGCCCTGAGGGGATTGGGAGATGACGTGCATACGAGGAGAAAGGTTGAGACAGGTGGGTAGAAAAAGAGGAAAAGGTAGAGAAATAGTGTGGGCTGCAGTATAAACCCAGCTGAAAACTGTGGCTGGGGACAGGAGCTAGTGCTGGGAGGACAGAAGGGAGGAAGAGGAGGAGGAGGAGGGGGGCTTGTCTTGTGGTGTTCAGTCTCGCGGGGTCTCTTCCTCCGCATCTTGCAGTGCTTCTTTGTTCTGTTCTTCACCTGAGATAACGACAGAAACGTGAAACAATTATGAATTGCCATTATCTCTGCACACTCTTTAAGACATTTACAAAAGACAGCTAACTGAGGCTGTTGTGATGAATCAGACCACTCAGGAGAACCTCAGCCCTGCTGGCTGTCAGCTTCATTGAGGCTTGCCAGGAGAGAGTCTGGTTCTCACATGAGCATAAATGCATTTCCTTTGCTGTTATAAAACAGGGTGAGTTATTGAGGGATAAGGTAAATGGACTGTACTTGTATAGCGCCTTTCTAGTCTTCTGACCACTCAAAGCACTTTACAAAACATTTCACATTCACCCTATTCACACCCTGATGGCCTTGGCAGCCTTCAGGAGCAATTTGGGCTTCAGTATCTTGCCCAAATACACTTTGACATGCAGACTGGAGGAGCCGGGGATGGAATCTTTGACCTTCCCAAATTTCGGGCGACCCTCTCTACCTCCTCAGCCACAGCTTAGTGGGCAAGACAATTATTATTATAAACATTTACTCCCTAAATCAATTTCTGAATTAAAGGGAGAAGACTCTAAACACGGCTTTACAACAGATTCTGACAGAGTGGCCAGGGAGATCCACAGATTAATTCAAACAAAGCAAGATGCACTCCATTTATTTAATTTTGCACTTCCATGAAGTTGGGAGACTTGCCAGAGGCACATTAAAAAGAATGGAAAGAAATTTGTAGCAGGACAGACCAAGATATCCTAACCTTTAGTCCCTGACATTGGTCAACCTCCAAAAAACACTACATTTCGCATGATGCAATATAATAGTATCTTATCTCAGTTTGGATGGTTATAAACATCCATTAGATCTTCACAGAGCTAATTTCTGGTTTGACTTCACATTGATATTCCCCCGATGTTTTTAAATTAGATTTTGAAAAGGGGCAATATAAACAGAAATGTTTGCAGCATGCTAGACTTCGTCTGAGAACTCATTTTTATGTGCTGTCCTTTAGCATGCCACGATAAAAACATATACACGCTGACACACACCACTAAAACAACATAAGAAAAAACACATTGCATTAGGGATGCACCGAAATGAAAATTCTTGGCCGAAACCAATATGGGTTTTTGGGGGCCGATGCCGATATTAAAGTGAAAACGAGCCGATTAATGAGCAGATATTTAGATTTAGAGAATGATTTGGATAGTTACTACACTACACTTAGAACAGGCAGATACTTGAAAACTGGTTTGTATGTGGGCTATAAAACCTTTTCCTAACTCAATTATGTTAATAAAATAGATTACAGTCTCAAAAAGTGAACATGTAAACAATTGCACATCAATAAATATTTGTTGCTGGAACATGCAACTTTTTCCAGCAGTCTGTAAACAGAAAGAGAGAGAGAGAATAAGCATGTGTATTTCACTTTACACATAATCTGCCATAATTTCAATGTCGCATATTCACATCCAGTTCATCCCTTTACCTGTACTCTAAGCTGCGAGAAACCATTTCTCATCATCTGTCCAAATCATGCCGTCTAGGATACACTGAGCTGCTGTTGAATGCATCTAATACAACATGACTCTCTACAAGGACAACCTGTAACTTTGAGATTTCATTTAATTAACTACAACGGCTCTGACAGCATTTCACATCTACAACGTCACACAAAGAGGAGCTACAGGAAGCAGTGTTATTTTCTTGTTCAGCTCACGTTTATTTACATGTCCGCTCTGGTTTAATCATTCCAGACATGCCGACAAACTGCAGACAGTCAGCTTGCAGATATCTTTAGAATACACCAGAAACTATAGTTATTACGACGTTAGCGCTCCACGTAATGTTACAGCAGCTGCCCGTTGCTAAATTAGGAGATTTTAGAGAATATTTAGAAGTGATGAACTAAGCACAAATGTGAACAGTTCACTAGAACAGCCATACTGTTTCAGAATAAATCTACAGTTATGTCTGTTAAGAGCTTAGCTTCCAACACCCAGCTACCATAACATTAACCTGATGTTAGGAAGTCGGGCAGAGCAAAACGGGAGAGTTAGCAAGTCATGAATGTTTTCAGGAGAGGAGAAGTGACTGGGTCTGTTTTTATTATAATTATTTAAGTCATGTAATTAACTTGACAAAAGACCGATTCACCGCTCACACAGCTCTCTGTGTGTTTCTAAATGCTGAGTGTAAGCTCCAGTAAACTTTGGTCAGCTGATCTGGTCTTCTGTGGTTTTTGTGGTGAGGTAGTGTTGTTAACAGGAGAGCTGCAGCTGGTCGCCCTCCGGTGGGCAAACTATGCAACACCCATGACATGAGTGAAGGATCTGACTTCGTTTCTTTTTTAATTGTCATATCTGCAGATATAAACGGCCGATGCCGATTAAATGCAATTAGCTCAAATCGGCCGATAACATTGGGCTCTAGTACATGACCTGACTTCAAACTTGGACGCTGTAAGTGTTGTCCTGTTTTACGGTTTATTTTAAAGGTTAGCTAACTTGATGTTAGCATATTGTGCGGCTAATTTTCCTAGCAGCCTCGGCGATGTTGGACTAACATTGTAATCCTGAGGGACTGTTGAGAGAAACTGAACGGTAAGCCTCATTTGAACATCACTAACTAACGAGAAGAGTTTGTCGGATGCCTGCAGCGTTTTTTCATGTTGCTTTCTGTGGAAGTTTAGTTAAAACGTTACTACGGCGGAGTGGTTAGTTGTGGACAGCCCATTATGCTCCACACCGGTGTGTGAGTGTGTGATATAAAACCACACGCCCCGTGCACACTCTGATCAGTTAGTAGGACCCATCCAGTCTATGGTAGGACCGCAAAAGGAGGCGCATGGCGCTTGTGATTGGCGACAAAGTCTGTCACACAAGGATGACAACGGAATTCATTTGTAACTGCATGACTGGTTAAAAAGGGTCAGATGCATTTTAACCGCAGTCTTCACAATTTCAATTTGAAAAAGCGTTCCGCCCTAATTTCAGCTGTGACAAAACAAAGATTGAAATTTTCTATTTTTATTGAAAGTTTTTTCTTTCACTCAACCAAAACCTGTAAACTTCAATCATAAGTATACCCCAGTGTGTCAACATGCAGTTCAATGAACAAGAGGTTAATTCACGGCGTCTTCAAAACAAGCCATGGTCAGATTTACTAAGAGGGTAAAATGCCTTGTGAACCTGTACAAATGGTTGCTTGGGAATGTTACCATAGAGACAGCACAGCCATCCGTGTAATGAAGAATTAAGAGGCACGAATAACAAAGGCTTGAGAATCCATCATGATTAAAATAGAAACTGTAACAGTGCTCATTAGCACCACGGCTAACTGGGATGTGAGAAAGCCACAGGAGATGGAGCAGCAGCCTCACATGCTGTTCCTGCAGTTCGTCTGTTATATCACACTAAGCTGCGTTTCCAAACTCTGCTGTAACGCCTCACTGGGCTGTGTTCAGTGGTACTAACGTGCATGGCAAAACAGGATGGGTGTCCGCAAGTTCTTTCAGTTGATATCCAAGCCTGAAATCACTCTTCGACTATAATCTTTTTCCATCAGGAGGGAAAAGTTAACTCATGTTTCTGCTCACATTCCCCAATTCAAGGTGGAGCGTGGACTCACAGATGCCTCTTTTTCTTCTTTTATACAGAGCAGAAGTGAAACCTTAACTTCCGGGTGCAGATACAGGGAGTTAGAAAACCTCATTTAACATGATAAACACAAAAAAAACACAATACCAAGATTACTAGATATTGCAATGTGAAGTTTACCGCCCACAATCAGAGTGAACTGAGCATTTCTCAATTTCCAACAACTCCAGAGTGAGAAGTCTTCTCTCTATGGCTTTTTGTTTTAGCTGCACCTGTTATTTCAATGTGTCAGACAATACTATACAATCCTTTTCCAAAGAAAGGGAATTTGAGAAAGGGATACTGGCCAGTATCGTCAGGGGGAATGATTACAGAATGCAGAACCTGTGTTTATATGAGCACCTGACTACTGTTTAAATAAATTATGAATAAATTTTAACTCTGTTAAAATCATTAGGGTTCAAATGCCAATTGCAAGCTCTGTGTAGACTCAATTATATTAGAGTATGGAATATGTTTCAAGCTTTCAAAAAAGACAGATATAAGAAAACCTCTGTGAGATTTTACTTTGAGTCACACAAGCTAATGGAGCAGCAGCCCGGAAGCGAAATCAGGACTTCTGCTCTCTACTGGACAGCATTTTATAACCTGTTGTCCTGGTGACATGTAAACACAACCTGACATGATATAGACTTTTACTGCCTTGCGGACACCCTGAAGACACTAACACACACAGCACTCGAGTTCCACTCGTGCAGAGAAAGGTGGAGAACAGGTGGAGTAGAAAAGAACAGCTTTTAAATCATTGCAGCTCTGTTATTGTGTGAGAGCAGAGCAGGGCGGGAGAGGAGATCATCTCCCCTCGACCACAAAACACTCCACAAGACTGGACTTTGTACTGTGAGGGGGTTAGTGAGGGATGTCGGGGATGGTGAGACAGGAGTGATAGCCATGAGGTGACAAAGCCAAAGACAGGAGGAATGACTTACAAAATACACTTCTATAATGGAGGAAGAGTGAAGGAAGGAGGCTGTCCTTAAGAATCTACAGAAGAATGAAGGAGAGATGAGAAGTTAGAGCAGTGTGAGTGTACTGAGCCTGAGAGAGAGATGACAAAGAAGGCTTCGGACTTTAGGGAAACTTCTGTGCTGAGGGGAAAGGTTAGAGAAAAAGTTAGGTAGCTCCTCCCAGTTTTTTTTTTTTTTGGAGGAATCAGTCTAAGCACTCCTAAGAAACCTTTTTAGAAAACTCAAAGATACTTCTGACAAGTATGCCAGAAGCTGCAACCAAAGGCAATCAGAGGCTTGAAGGAACAAATCAGCTTTAAAAATAGACATAAGTCTGTCAAATCTGTCAAACAGCAAGTAATGCTGTTGAAAGTAGGGAACCAATCATGAGCCAGTGTCACCCAGACATGAACAAGTTCATAATACTAGTAGCTGATGTCTATTCAAGCAACTATCGCTTATGCCCTGAGAAGAAATGAATGGCTCTCTCACCATCACCCTGCACGTCTGAGGTCCATAGTGTCAAGTTGTCACGTAGCAACTGCATGATAAGTGTTGAGTCCTTATAGCTTTCCTCGCTCAGCGTATCCAGTTCTGCAATGGCATTATCAAATGCTTCCTTCGCCAACCTGTCAGCAGAGAGGACGCAAGACAACACAGTTACACACACACATACAGTAAACAGGTGATATCATTTTAGAGTAGGCAGCAAAACACACAGCTAAGTATCTGTACTATCTGTACTACAGTGTTTTTGTAAACAACTCCACTCCAGAGGCAGTGGGTATGAGAGGCAGGGATGGAAATTAAAAACCTGTTCCCTTTCAGGACCGTTTTCAAGTTGCCAGGTTCCTGAGAATCATTTAGCTCAACAGTGTCTGACAGCTGGAACACAGTTTCTTTTCATGTGGGATTTGAGCCACAGCTGAAAGGAAAAGTTGCTCAAACATGTGGATATAACTTACCAAATAGGACTAAAATGGCAAACTGCAACAGTTGCTAAGGACTTTTTCTGATACACTGAAAGGCGCATTCGTGGTTTTTTGGCCACTAGTGGGCAGAAAATCATTCACACAAGACGTCCGTCTACCTGATAAATCCAATGTTCTTCCTCCTTTTAGCTCTAAGTGTGGTCCCTACCAGCTCCTGAGAAAATGTCTTGTCTTGGTTGTTTGACTATATTCACCTGCTCACTACGAGCAACCTCTTGTACATTACACACAGTGGTGTAATTCTGATATTATACATGACAAGACAAAAATAAAACTGGGATGAAAAATACATTTCTTATTGTTCTCAAGTTTGAATGTTTTTTTACTCACATATGTAGTGAGTGAAAAAAATTAGTTGTTTTTTTTATTCCCCCACATTTTATATACTTTTTATGTCCTTTCCAAAAATACTGAAAACAGTCTTAAGAGTTGGAAATCTCTGTTAAAGAGACATCATGGAATTACCACACGTACCTGCAAGCACGGTCTGGCGAGTTGAGGATTTCATAATAGAAAACTGAAAAGTTCAGGGCCAATCCCAGACGAATAGGGTGCGTTGGAGGGAGTTCCATCATGGCGATGTCGCTAGCAGCTTTGTAAGCAACCAAACTGTTCTCGGCTGCCTCCTTCCTGTCATTGCCTGTGGCAAACTCTGCCAGGTACCTGTGGTAATCTCCCTTCCTGAGCAGAGGGAACAACACAGTCAGACAAATATCTGCTTTCACACATGTGCATTCCAAAATTATTATTACAACAGTCGAGTCCAAAGCGCTGATTGGTAAAATTACATTTGACAAATGCATTAACAAAACAGCGGTGTTGAATTACACGTCCTGTACAGTTTGGGATAAGAACATGAACGGCAGCACCCTAACAATAAACACACATGTGATCCTGAATGAGCCAGTATTACATTGTTTAACACTATCAAAGTGCTGTTGGTTTTCCAACAATTACTAATACATGATTTTTTAACTGATACATGTGTTCAAACATTTTACAAATACAGATATATACCAAATGTATTTGAATCTTTTTCTGATATTATTTTAGCAATGCTCAAAGTTTAAACTAAAATATTGACCCAGTTACTATGGTCCTTTAGTAACGTACATCAGATACTGACTACATTTATTTTGGTCTTTGCATCATTGTTTCTCATGCTGGGGGTTTTAACTTTAAAATTTAAAAAAAGTGATACTTTTAAGTAAGCTGTTTAATACAGTTTTTTCAACTGAACCAAGAGCAGTGCCGTATATTAAGCTAACATCTTTAACAAAGGTCAGCATCTAAAGCCTAGATAGTACTAATAGTACTTCGTAGAAGTGCAACAAAAAAGTACTGCAGTCTTAAGCGGCAAGTATAGCAGTTTCTAGACAACAAGTCTGAACAATTAACATGGCAGCATTTCTCAATCGCAGACTGAAAGAAAGATCGTCTTGAAGTTTGAACATTATGTGATGAAAGAGCTTCTGTTGGAGACAGCCACATGGAGTGCAGTGCAAAAAAATGTTGAGTAAAATATTCTCATGTGATGTTTCATCTATTCGAAAGTTGGGTACTTGAGCTGAATGTATGTCTTTATCGCCTTCATGTTAAACGTAATTTCATGTTAAGTAACGTTACACCGTGTGTCATCTAACATTCGAAACATTAAAAGTCTTCAGTAAAGTAGCCTAATTACTGTCTGTTATTGTTATTATGACAACACATCAGTGACGTGGAAATTTGATTCATTTTAAGATGCTACTATTGTCATTCTGATGTGCTTCATCAGGATGATTGAATAAAATATTGATTTATTTATAAGATGTGTTTTTGATATTTATTTTGGATAAATTGGTATGTTAATTTTTTTTCTTTATAATACACAAAATTAATCGACTAATCGGAAAAAAAATAATCGTTAGATTAATCGACTTGAAAAATAATCATTATGTACAGCCCTAGAAAACAGAGAAGATCGCCCAAGCCTACAGTCAGGTTACTCAGCAAACAAGAATATTTAATTACTTGGTTGGGGATCAATTCAGGATCCACTGCACTGAAAATCCAACAGGAAGCAGGTCAGATGGATACTTATAATAATCAATTGCCAGGAAATTTGTGAATTGGAAAGAGGTGAAATAAGGTGTACACTCTCAGCTTTAAAGCATGTGAACATCCCTAGAGGAACAGAGGCGTGTGACAATCTGAATTCTGATTAAAAATAAGGGAGAAACCCATTCTACTGCATATTCTGGCAAATATTCTAGGAAATCATGTTCATGCCAGCCTACGTCAACGTGAGAACCAATGGACTTTGTTGTGTGTTTTAACCCATGGTAATGTAAATGCTGGAAACAAATAATTCCATTACTCCTTTGACTGACACCTTGTAATATCTAACTGTAAATGTGTCTGAACTTAAAATGCTAATTGTTAGAATGTAAACAGAAATTGATCAGATACATACATTTTGTAATAGAAAACCTTAGATTCTCCCGTGACTGCAGCTAAGATGAGGTGCTTGTCCAGTACATCCAGAATGTCGTTGCAGATTGATTTCAGCTCTTTCTCAACCTGCAGACCAAAACACATACACACGCGCACTATTGTCAGAAGTGCTGGATCAAATTTCCCTTTGAATGTTAAAAAAGGAAAGTTCTGTAGCAATTCAAAGCTGAATGCCACTCAACTCAGCTGAGATCCAAAGTCGAATAAATTCAGATTTGATGTTTTAAAATGGTAAATGAATTAATCTATGTGGTGTGACTGGCAGTAACTAATTAAAAAAACAAAAAAAACAAACTATATTTCCTCAATTTTAGCAGTAAATAATTCCCTTCATAATTCTGTCTACCGCCACACCAACAATAGTTAAAAGTAGGCAGAGATACACGAGGCAGCTTTTGTCCCCATGGAAGCATTTGTCAAAGAAAAGCAGACTGGGTACTGTGTGACTCGGTTCAAAAGGTCAGTGTCAGCCGTGAAATTCTGACATTTTTTACCATCATCACTAGATGGAAAGATGTCCTTGTAAATAAAACTGCTCTTCATTGGATAGAATTTTAGTAGTAGTAGTGTTAGTTGGGTAAACCCAACTTTTGTCACCTTTAAATAAGCCACTTATAAAAGTACACTTTTACACACAATATTTTTTATACAGCTCATCCTGCCAGGCAATATTTGACTGGGATTTCGCTAGTCAAAACAAACTCCATGTATTCATGTTGCCAGAATTGAAGAAATGCCACATATAAAAACAAAGTCATGACAAAGACATAGCCAACAAATGCTAACAGCCACTAGACCTCGTGATTTTGCCCAGTTTGTCAAGGGTAGAGTTCAGAGTTTACAGATGTCATTCTCAGCAATGTTGTCGATGTGTACTGTAAGTAAAGTGACAAAAACACAACTTTTACACACTGGAGTGTGGGTGAAATCCATTATCCTAAATAAAGTCATATAAAATCTTTTCCCACCTCACTAAATGACTGGAGTGTTGCTGTGCTGCATTGCACTCAGTGGTGCTGCCAGTGACTGGGAGTTGCTCTGCAGCAGAAATGAAGAACAAGCGATTTAAAGTTGATTCATGGTTGCTGCCTACCTCATTATTTCACTCAGACAAGTTTTGTTGGGCTGTGAAATCTCGCCATGAGGTCAGTGGAGGAGGGCTTAAAAAGTCCTGCTAAAAAGGGTAAAGCATCCCTGGCATCTTGCCTACTAGATATGGAACATTTGATTATCTGAATGAGCACTGCCTACACTTACCTCCATGAAATAACAAGGAAGGTAGCAACTTAAAATCAGCTCTGCTTCAATCCACTGGGTTGGTATGTTCATTATTGTGTCTAATTCAGGACCAGAGATATTTGCTCCATGATCTACAATAGAATCCATCACTGCAACAGGGCAAACAGTGACTACTTTTCCTTCCAACCAAAGCTAGATTCACAGAAGTCTTCCTCACAGAGGAGTTGCACCTGTGTGATAGGACTTTGCCTGTCAAGTGCAGAATGGACAGGGGCTACTGCCGTCCACATCTTTCAGGTTCTCAACAACTTTCCACAAAAGGAAGTAGGGACTGTATTAAGTGAAAGAAACATGTCAAAATGTTGCATAAATATCAGAATTGTCATGATCACCCCTTGTAGCTGAGAAACCTATACTCTAAAGATCCCATCTCACACTGCTGGTAGATTTGGGTATATAACAGTGTCTGACCGTTTTCCTGTATTCTCGGATCATCTTTAGTTTGTCTTCTCCGCCTTTGTTTTCTTCTTTCTGTTCGAGGCTGCTGATTATCCTCCAGGAAGCTCTTCTGGCTCCTATCACGTTCTTATACGCTACTGACAGCAGGTTCCTCTCCTCTACCGTCAGCTCCACGTCCATACTGGCCACTTTCTTCATCGACTCCACCATTTCTGGGAGACACAGGGGGAAAAAAATGACACAAGGCATAGGCTTCTCAAGTTCCCTTTTTTGGAAGTTTATTTATGCAAGTCGGTTCAAAATATATGTCCATATATATATATAAAATCAAAACTTTTTTTTAAATCTTAAATGCCCCGTGCTATAAATTTATCAATATACATGGTGAAATGTGCTAAACATAAGGCGAGCATTCCTATGGCGGCCCAGGTGTAGTGTAAAATGACGCTTCGACCTATTATTAGGCCCTGTAGTGGGTATCAGGCTGCTGTCAAATCTACTGAGCCTTCTGACAGGTGACCCCATTCTTTACCCCTGACCTAATGTACCTTTAAACTACCTTTGAATCCTACCCTCGGCCAAGCAAAGAGCAGACACTCGACATGATCAGGCAACAGGTCTACGTTATCGGTTTAGGTTAAAATACACTGACTGATCCCACTTGAAAGGTAATTTCAGTCATGACCTTTTCAGCAGTCCAGCTATTGGCTAACCATCACTATCTAGTTCCACGAGTATCTCAAATAGCCTCTAATTAGTGGCTAATTGGGCCTGTGACCTAAACCAGAATGTACTGACAAGTTTATCTTTCGACTGTTAAATATTCCAATAAATAACCAAATATAAAAAAAAAAAAAAAAAAAAAGGTACCCCGTGGGGTTCTTGACCTTGTTTTTATTAAGTGGGTCCCAATTTGTTTATCTCGTGCACAGGTGACACACTACACACTCTTGCCAATTGTTTCACATTATTCCACTGATCTACAGGTAGCGGTGATGTGCCAACATATGCAGCAATGCGTCAAGAAAGACTACGACGAAGACTGCAAGCTAGTAAAAATGGATGTAAATGTTGGATTTAAAAAGCTTAAAACATCTGCTTCGCAATGAGGAAGGAAATACACTCTAGGGTTGGGCCAATAGACGATGCCATCGTCCATCGGCGATGGCTGATAAGACATCACAACGTTGAGCCGGCATCGTTATTGTAAAACCCCTGCCCCCCCAGCAAAAACAAAAAAAAACAAAAAAACACAAAAACCCTCATATTTTCACATTATACCACCCCGTGAAAGCAGCTTTTAATGACCACAAAACATTCTTATTATTGTTTTTAAGTATGCTTTGCACCTGCCTCGGAATTCTCTTCTCCCCACACTCACACACCCTACCATTTCTTTTTTACCGAGTGAAGTTTGTGTGAGAACACATGCACATAAGATGATCGTCCATCCCGATGTCTTATTGCAGACATCGTCTGATGGAAGTTTTGTAGACAAAACATTTGTTAGACCTCAAGGACACGTAAGTTTCTTGGTGAGTAATACGGACTGTAAACACTGTTTGTTTACAAAAAACCTTATTAAAGTGTTTCTAAACTGTGTGTCAAATAGTGATACCGGACTCAAAAATCCAGTTTCAACCAGACTTAATCTGCAGTAATCCCAAAATCATATTTTCTCTATCTTGTGCATCACATTTCACATTGTGAGCACCACTGTGAAGAATCTTCATCACTGCAGTAGACTGTAAATGTTTACCACCAAATGCTTTTTACTGGCCCTGGGCAAAGTCCTTATAGAGAGCCTAAGTCCCTCCCCTTCAGGTGGACAACCATGGGACCTTATTTCGGAAAAATATTGTACGGTAGTCAATGGCAAGGGACAACAATATACAATATTTTGATACCGTTTGAATTGTGCCCTGAATTACACGTTTGTCAGTTTACAAGATAAATTTTAAAGTCAAGGAAGTTGCATTTTGTTGTAATACTGTTGAGGTATAACACTGTGAAAATACATAATTACAAAGACCACAAACCCAAAAGTTGCGTATGTGACTGTTTCTGTTTCTGTCAATGACTGAAGCTAGTGTCAAAAAACTTACAGGAGAGGATGATGTGATAAAAAGGACCAGGAGTCGTTGGATTAAACGCAACAGGTGAGATTTATTTCTGCTTGGAACATAGCTAAGTTATCTAGCTAGTAGCAAGAAAGCAATGAACGTTAGCTAGCATTACTGCGCTAACATGTTGCTGACATATGTTGTGCGAGATGTAGTTCATTGAACGGGTTTCACACAAAACGACGTATAACTTTACTGTTTTACGTCAAACTGCCACAAACTGCCACTTTCTTTACTCATTACCATTGACGGCAACATTGCCCAGCACCATTGCTCTAAAAGTTGCTCCGTGTATCATCCGCTTTAGACTCTTTATAGGCAAGTCATGCCACTAGGCAGCCATCTTGGCAACGTCTCCAGGCAGCTGTTTCGGACTAACAAGACCAGGCTGCTATCAGAACGAATGGGAAGACAGCCAGTACTGCACTTTCACTGGTCCCCGGGATATACAAACTACATGAATAGAATCGGCAGTAAAATCTGGTAACAATCACTGAAAAGGTTTGACGACTTTGCCCCAAAATAAGGTTTAAAAAGCATTTTTCCTGACCGGTTATAATTCTATTATGCATGCATCACTACTACCATTAATGCATAGTAGCAGAATAACAGACCACGTCAGTGGAACCACACAGCTGAAATATGTTTCCCGCTTTGGCCGTTAAAAGCAGACGATTGGCTTTCTGGTGGAAGGGGCAGGATAACAGCCATCTCTTTCCCCATACTGTTCTATTGTATTGCCGTGTCTCCGGGCCATTGCTTATGTTGAACCCTGGGGGGTGGTGCAGTTACCATAATAATAATCAAGTAATAAACTACAGAGAGTATCATTACAGTTGCTCTCTCTCAATCTCTGGCTGAACTATTTAAAAGTGACGGGACACGCGCAGTGATGATGCAGTGAATAGTGACAATTCTCTCCGACCAATCGGGTACCAGATTTGCCCAATGGAAAACCAAAAAAGGCGAGTAGAGTTGAGGCAAGTTGAGCTGGTGCCACCCGTTGCAGGTGCAGTTTGTAACAGTGACACATATTTGTTGTTTTGGCTTCACTGCAGCTTATTAGATTTAAAATAAAACAATGATTACGATGTTTAAGGCCCATTGGAGCAACTTTCTACAGAAGAAATAGTCCCTGGTAAAACTGCTCACAGCGTATTCTGTGGATTATCCAGAGTTACAGGGACAGTGTTTCTGGAAAGAAATGCTGATGTTGAATTTTTAAGTAATTTTTCAATGTTTCACCACATCTATTGTATCGGGGTGGAGGCAGATGTCTCAGATACAGAAATCTCAAACCCAGCCAATAAAACCAAAACCATCTGCAAAGCTCAAAACCACTAGAGGTTAATGTGAAAATATGTTTTTGTAATTTGGGTGAATACTTCCTTATAATTATTAACATTTTGGGGGAAAGCGGTGCATATATTGATTTTTGAATTTGACAAAGAGCCCATGTTCCTTCCATTAACGGAGACTTTAAACCACACAGCAGAGACTTGAAAGGTTTCTGTCATCCTCAGTACTTTATTAATGGAGAGCCTGGGACACCGGCCAAGTATAAACTCTTCTAATGCAGAGATTCACCACCTACGGACACCTATTGAAGGACGCTAGGAACTGAGCCAGGACAATGAACCAGAGGACTGAGCTAGATCAAATGCAATGTCTTTTCACATCTTCAAGGTGACTCAGTTGGTGTGAAAGAGAATACAGTATCCAGGGATGAAACAGCAATGAAAACAATTTGACAATTTGCTTTGAAGGAGCTACTAATCCCTGGGGATCAACATAAAAAAGACACAATGTGGGGGCTCTTCAAAAACCTAAATACTAGGGATGCAATGAAATGAAAATTCTTGGCCAAAGTCGAAAACCAAATATAATGAAAAAATTTGCTGAATGCCGAACATGAACAAGTACATTCACATTTTTGCCTCTTTTTTTTTTTTTTTACCATTGCATAAATTAAATAGTCAAAATGTGCTTTTTACTCAGTGTTTCCCACAGGATTTGGAGAGACTATGGGGGGTGGGTCCGAGGCCCGAGAGGGTCTGGTAAAGTAAATTACATGTGGCTATTTACTTTTAATGTACACATGTAATATGTTTTATACTATGTGTGAATATAATCCAATTCATCTTATTTCCATACTGTCAAAACACCGTATTTTGAAACCCGGACGTTGTCACATGTGTATCCTCGCGATTTTTGCGTCTTCCTCTGACACTTTAAAATGCTTCCACACGGCCGACATGTCAACGTAATTGTTCGGTAAAATTTAAATCGGTCTTTTGACTTATTAGCCCGAACACTGAAAGTGCATTTCGGTGGCCGAACATTCTGTGCATCCCTACTAAATACTCTAAACTGCTCCTGCAATTGTCAGTAACATATTTCATGCAATTTCTGGAAAACCTGAGAATATATGACTACAGGAACAATATATTACAGTATTATGCTGAATAGGAAGGGTAATTCTGAGGGATTTTATCAAGTTTTGACATAAGTAGTATGTGGGATACTAATTAAAAACACATTAATTATTTTCAATAGTGGTTAAAACTGTGGCTCAAGCTGCAGACAAGTCACACCTCTCATGCAACACATGCTAGCCTGGAAATAAGAGTAATGTGTCTCTGCCTTTGGCTTTTAAACTTTACAGACAGGGCGCTATCAGAAGCCAATAGCAGGGATCTGTGCAGCATGCTAGCGAAACCTGATACATGATGGTTAGAAGCCAAGAGGAGCACTATGCTGTTTTGATCCCTTTACCCTCCAGCCTGCACTCAAACTCAATAACCTCTCTATGCTTTTTAAACATTTTCTCAGTATTAAAAGCTCTGCAGATCTCTTAACTGATCACAATCACTGATCAGCCACTAGCTGCAACAAAATGGGCTTCAATAGAGCTGCAAAGTGGGAGGAGCCCATTTCCCCATTCTGTGTCCACATTTTATTTCCCCCCCCCCAGTGTTACTGAACATACATAGATATGTTATGACCCTAACATTGTTTCTGAGAAATCATGTTTCTTAAGTAATTTTGTGGTAGCAAATTCAAAATGTTGTTAGAAATTATGTCGAAATGTAAATGTTTTGAATTAATGCTTTGTCATGTCTGTATGCATGACAAGCAAACAAAATGCTTGTTTTCTGAATGGAGTGGGATCAGGACCATGCTAGGTTAACTTGTTTCATAGTTAAGTATATCTCTGTATTAATTTGAAGTAGTATCTCTGCTTGCCCACAGACTGCTACTACAGTCAACACGAAACAAAAACACTGAGGTCTCCACCCATGGTAAGCAGCTCTGGATCAGAGCCGAACACAGTTGGTCTACAGGTATTTATTCATCCAGAAGCAACGGCTATACCCCCGGCTCTCCAGCGCTCATCAGCTATCTGTCCCCCCACACAAAAAAGTGACTAAATTATTAATAAAACTCCATACGGATCAATAGTGAAAACAGTCGCAACAGCTAATCAAATCCCTTTAGCATATTTGTAGTTCACTGACAGTGAGAGAAAGAGAAAGTGGTATTAAAACTTAAAGCTTACTGCCTTTGGCTTCTTGCTATTTTCTATTACATATTTTGTTCCCTAGGACCCCGTCAGAAACCTACTTGCATACACGTCCGAAGAGTGTTATGGGCATAAATTGATGAAGCACAATGTATGGTCAGTGTCTTACAGTTTCATATTAGTCAGTAAAGGATGTGATGTTCAAGAAAAGTATCGACTGTACAGGTAAAGCAATTATACTGTACATTTACCAATGAATAGCTCAATACACTTTGCGTTGGAAAGGACTTCCAGTCAACTGACCGCAAAGAAAACATGTCTCAAGATGAACTTCTGGCCGCGATTTGTGTTTAGACACGAATCACCTAGTAGCAATTATCACTGACCCCGCCTATTCTTGTTCACCATTGGTGCTACACCTATCAATCAATTAACCCAGGCCTCGCCACAACGCAGTAATAAGGCGATGCTGGCCTGGCCGAAGCAGCAGTAGACGGAGAGCAATTTAAAAGTTTATTAAACTTTAATGCCTCCATGTTGACGTCTAACGAATCTACCGGGTAAAGCACAAATTAAGACCATGAACGGGTTGTTCACATTGTCACTTGCACCCAAACACTGTATAAAGAACTTTATCAAATTTGAGTTATATCCATTGGCTATATCTGGTTTGCCAGATACCTTACCAAAACACTTGGTGGGGGCGGTACGTAGCAGCAACTGTGGCACAATTATCTTATATATTTTTCTACTACAGCTGTTGCTTGTTTGATCTGATAGACCCAAAGGCTTCTACAGAGTCAGAAGAAGCGCAAGTCATGTTTAGTGGGGTGTGGACGTCTTCTGTACCTCTGCTTTGCGACTAGAGTTTCGCGTGTCGTGAGCTGAAGAAAGGCTAACTTAGCCAGCTAGTCGGCAATTTAGATGTGTTCGCTAGTGTTAGCTGGATAACGGTTACTAGCATAGCTCACCACCTAACGTAAGCTATATGTTAACCAGACATCAGGGTACGCGACAATACACGCTGTTAATCAGGAAAAAAAACAACCTATTTCCCTTTCAGTCGAAACAATGAATTTGAAACGTTTACTGCTTCATTCGGCTGGAGAAATCTCCGCCATTTTGTCTCTCACCCAACAAATCCATGTGTACTGCTTTACCTGCATCTCCAAGCCCCCTGCGCAGGGAGACGGAGGGGCCAGGCTTTCTGCAATGACTGTTACTTAATTCGGTGTCTTACCATCGTATCTCTCCGCTTGTTCGGCGAGTTTTGCCTGGTATACTAGGTTCTCTCTGTCTGCCATGGTGCTCGGGTATTTGGGACCGTTCGCAAGGTCCCGGTGGAAAAGGAGGATTATCGGCTGCTCTTCGAGTCCTGGTGGTGGATCAGCAACAGCAGTGACGCTCCGCTGAACCGAAGACCCACCGGTAGCACTGGCGTAAAGATGGCGTCCCTACTCCATCCGGGAAACCCACGCACCAGTCTTCATCTACGCCTACGCCCTCGTACCAAATCCTCCGAGATTACCTCACCAAACTCAATTCAAACATCGATCATTTTAGTGTCAAGTGACTTGTCAATAATTTAACATATCGATGATTCAGTTCTTTTTCTTCAATTGCAGCACCCGTTCAATTCGGCATATATATATATATATATATATATATATATATATATATAAACATTACATCAATATGCAAAACTAGTTTGAAATTCATCCTCAATGCACCATTGACTCATTTAATGTGATAAAGTAGTTGTATGTGCCTTCAGAGCTGCTCTCAGTGGCTTCCTCTTTCTTACTATTATATTGCTTGGTTAAAATTTAGTTTTAAAAATAATACAAACTTAAAATAAAACACCTTGAAGCTTATAAAAATGTACATTACAAGTCTCAAATGTAAAGCTACAATGCTTACAGTTTTCCCTCCTTTATTTTCTAACAAATATATGGTAACCTATCTACTAATAATAATTCAATGCAGTGTAGTAATGGTTCATAGTAAGGTACTGTATACAATGTAAGAGGAGAACAGAATAATTCAACCACAAAGCAGACCCTCGGGACATGCCTTCCTTTTATCAACTGGCCGCAAATCACTTCTCACTTCTGTCTTTAACTACAATGTTGTAATGGTTGACTAGCTCATGGGGCCACAAATCTCTTCTGGGAGTTCATTAGACAAAAGGTATACTATTGTTGGACATAATCTGATGGAGAACCTTCACTTGAAAAAGCAGGTACCCCATGTAAGAGTAGAGTGAAAAGCTGGATGAGCACTTTGCAAAGTAAACTCCAATTCAGCATGGACAACACTGAATTTAATTAAATGGAATAACTTCACACCATATAGTGAGTGATGTAAAGCCCAAACTGACCATTTGGTGCATTTATATTTTTATTGACTAGATATATTAACACATTACATGCTACAGAAAATAAAAAAGGTACATTTTAACTATATTTTCAACAGTTTGACACATTGTACAATCTCTTTAAAAAAAGAAAAATCCTGTTTTTGCTTGTTCGGTCCGCTTCGAAGTCAGAGTAAAATGTCACAAAACCAAAAACATATGATCACTGTGAAAAAAATTAAATCAACATTTAAATATTATTTGGCTTGAAGAGACAATACATTTTTTATTGAGCTGTAGAGGAGATAAGGTGCACACTGTAGGATCAGTGGTATCTTCTAAAAACATTTTCTAAGTCATTGGTCTTCAACTAACTGCGGTGGCACAGCTGAGTTACAGTGATATCATGACAATGAAATGAGAATATTTTCTCTCAAAGGCAGGTGTGAGTTCAGTGCCATGCATCTGGATGCAATACCCGATTAACACTTTGCATAAAGGTATTGCAACAAACAGAAAAATAAGATTAAAAAAATTAGGGGGGGAAAGTGGTACCACTACAAAATGGACAGACCGGTGTGTGAAACATAATCACTTCTTTCCTTTTAAAGGAAGTGTGACAAAAGCAACCACCACCATTGTGTTGATATTGAATTGCTGTAACACTGTGCAAAAACAACCCTACACATAACAGTTGTATTTTCAGTTTAGATTTTTGTCATTACAAATTATACAATAGATAATTTAAAAATACTTAAACATTATGTGACAGATTTCATAAAGCATTTTACTTGCCCCACATCACTAACACACATTTGCAGCAGCTTTACAGAGGCACTCCATGCTAGTAGTCAATAATGTAGGTTACACATCTTTTTATCAGCGCATTAAATGTTGAATGTGCTTTATTCCAATATTTTGGTGAGCTCAAATATTTCACTACAACAAAGAAATGTGGAATGTGGGGACTTATTGGCGGGAACTATTGCTTGTGTTTATTAATATATACAGGGCTGTATATGACCCACCGGTGTTGTTCAAAATTCTCAAGAAACATATGGAAATAAAAATATGGCATTAATGTAGTGTAAAAACAATTATTTCCTTAAATGAGACAATAACAAGGAATGGAGGGAAAATTTCACAATTTCTAAACACATTTTAAATGCAGACTACATTTCAGGATATCTGGGGTCAGATGCATAAACATTCTGTGTTCATACAAATGCATCTGCTCTTCTTGGTTTGTTTTATCAATCTCATTATGAAGTTGTGCTCTTGTTCACAGGCCTGATTTCTACTCCCACAGTTGAGCTATAACTGGACACACACGCACCATTAACTGTTTGCAAATCAACACCTCCATTCGTTCCATTAGTCTTAAGACACAGTGTTGAAAAGAACAGCAGAATAGCATAATGTCACCAAATATCGGTTACATTTAAACAGTTCTCCATTAAACACAGCTGGGACAATGTATGGCACCAAAGGAAATAAATGAATACATGTCTTTGATTGCTTTTATAATATAGATACAGTAACCACATAAGTCATTCACACTTTTGAAACTGGCATATTAAATTCCACCTCTCAGCCCCACCCCCCATTTCTGCTTTACCATGTCGCATGCCTATACTGTTTTGATGTATGTGCAAGTACACCATTTGATCATAGTCTTCTTTATTATTAATATCATAGTGTGGGAGAAGTGACTTGTGTGCATAGGCATTTTTTTATACATCTGACCCCTGGACATGGTGGCACTTGTTGATTTAGAAAGCACAAAGATAAAATGTATTTATGGGAGTACTATGGAAAGCACATGGCCACGCGCTGTTCATTTTAACATATCAAAAACAAGACTGACTGATGGAGGCTTAGGCAGTAGGTTCCTGCTGACACTCCTCATCTTTTCCAATACCAGACATGAGTTAGAGAGGATGTATCTCTGCCGATCCTCCCTGGTGACTGACAAAAAAAATAATAATAACAAAAAAACCTCTGCGTGCAGCTGGGGTTTGTTACTCACCATTTTGTTCCCACTATAGTTTAGCATTGCCGGCATTGCATTTATGTATCATGGTAAAGTTGACACATACAAGTATATGGTACAAACCAATCTTAGTTTGCTATAATGCATTAGTATTTAAAAACAGTGTTATTGTTGCTGGAAACAGTGTTACATTGGTCTCGTCCCTCTTTACAACCATTTGCAAGCCACCTAATTAGTGTTCACGAGGTAACCGGAGTATAGTGATTGCTCTGCCTACGTTAGGTTAAAGGTTAAAGGGCACATTCTGATGTTGGAAATTGAAATTTAGCAAAGCAGAGCCAAACTCCTCCAGTAACAGATCATTTTATATTTTATTTTATATTGACAATGCTCAGTAGGCTTGTGTGTGTTCATAAAAACTGTGTAATAGCATGTGTATTCAATGTGGGAACAGCTCCTAAGAAACAATACACCTACAGAAAATGTCAATCATGGCATCTGAATGGCACAAGAAATGTCTGTTTTACCAGTTACACATTAAAATGCAATAAAATGAGTGTTTTAGGGTGGATTTTATCGTTAAAGCATCTGTGGATGACAATAAATGTCATAAAAACACTGCTGGAAGACATAAATAAAATCCCTTATTCTTTCTCCTCTCATCTTCTGTATCAGGCTCAGGGGATCTTTCTTTCCTCCTTGAAAGGGTGCTTATTTTGTTCTTTCCCACTCCTGCATTTGAAGTCAGCCATGTTGGCACTGAATAGTGTTTTTAAAAAGGACCATAAAATAATAGGCCAACAGACTCTGATAACAAAAAGTAAAAGAAAATCAAATTATAAGGAATGAAAGAATGTTTACAGTATTTTGCCTGTAAGGTGTGTGTATATATAGTCAATTCTATCATAATATTTTCCACTTTTAGTACAAAAAAAAAGAAGACTTAGTTTGTAGTGTAGGATGTAATAAGTTGGTGAAATTGTCTTTGCGAAGAGGACCATCTTTCTCCACAAGATGGAGTCATGAGGAAAAGTCTTTGTTTCACTCCAAGGTTCACAGTCTAGCGTTACAAAAGCTCACTGATTCATGATTCTGTGAGAGAGTGTTTTGTCTCCTGCGTGCAATCGATTTTTTCCCTGCTGTACACCGATAACACAGGAAGGGAAAAGTAGGTAGACTCTGCTGTGCATGTGTGGTGCAGACTCGAATACTGGGATGGAGGTGTGTATAAACTAAGGTTTGACCGATATCAGTTACAGGCGCCCAATACTGTCCATTTTGGATTGAAACTCTCAAACTGACATTTAGCACATATTTAAACAATTTTCATCCCTGTTCTACTGAATGTCTTACACAGCTCATTTGTTCAATTCAAAACTGAATAAATTATTTTAGGGTTAGTAGCCTCTCTTGAGATGCTGTGTGCAGTCACCGCATCCAATAGTTGTTGATCAAGAAACGGCTTCATTTAGTTTGGACCAAAGAAAAAACATTTTTGTATTTTGGTGCTGGTCCATTTCCTGTTCACGTTGACTTCTTACAAAAGCAAAATGTAAACAATAAGTAATATCAACTAACAGACACTGTGATTGGACAGTTTTAGTAACTCTCATCAGCACTACATATGCCCAAGAACGGAAATCAAATTTCACTGACTAACAGAAAGTCAGGCAGCACTTCACTGTGTGTGTCTTATTTGGTGATACTGATACTGGTGATAATTAAGAAGTAAATGGTTATAAGCATCATTAGTTGAGACTGCACTTAGACTGTGCGTGTTATAAATAATGCCTAATAGGTAGAGACAGGGTGTAAAACAGGTCCCATCTTGTGCTGCAACATTATTGTGGGATAGCTAATGTGTGGTTACTTGTGTATTCCTTTAAAATGTAACATACTAATATTAAGCCAATAAATGCTGCTATTCGTCTGAATACACATAATGTTTCTTAAGCTTTACAAATCTATATTGTTTGAGAATTGTTATGAGCCTGCAGTCAAAGAGGAAGCCGACAGTGGCAGTGTGTAATGTTGACTTAAAAAAAGCTAATAGGCGAACCAATATCAGTCTGACCTTAGTGTAAACTCCTCAAAATGTAATTAAAATCACCTAAACCGTCTTGCATTGGCAGGGTCAGGAGTGCCTGACCAGTTTAGCGCATAGGTTCATATCTTGTGTGCTTGTATAAATCTTTCTCTTTCCAAACATAACAAAATGACCGAAGGAGAAGGGGTGAGCTGGACACTGTCGAGGTGATGGGAGTGCGTGTGTTTCTCAGCTCTCGTCATCAGGATTCTGCTGTTCCAACAGTCGAACGTGGGTGAAGGGGAAGTGGCCTCGTTTTCCCTTGCACTCACCCTCCCATTGGCCATTCACGTTGATCTTGGTCACTTTTACCATGTCTCCCACCTGTTAATGACAAAACAAAAGCATAAATGCAGGGATAAACACCGACTGCACTTTCTTCTCCTTGTTAACTGGCAGGATCAGTTCTTGCATGTCGAACCTATCAATACAAGCTCAATGTCTGACTCAAATTCTTTCAAGCCTGCATGAAGAACAGCATAGACATAAAATGTACTGACCCGCCTTCATCATTACAACTGCAGAACAGCAGACCCGCAAACAGACACCCTAGTTTGATTGATATACAGCAATGTCAATTTCTGTTTGGGGAGGGTATTTTGTTTTGCCCTCATCAATCAGTTTCAGTGACACATCCGTCCCAGCGGCGTCATGTTCAGTCAAGAGAGAAGCCATGGTTGAAATTAGAAGGAGCAACTGACATTTTCGCTATTTTTCATAGATAAAGTGGACCAACAACGAGGTGCAAGTGTTACTGAAAGTAACACAGGAGTCCAAAGCGACTGTGGCGGCGGAAAACAGACTGGACGTTGTCGCAAAGTAAATACGACATCATGCACAGTACAAGTGTAGGCTATAAGTGTTACTTGCACAGTACAAAATATTTTACTGAAAATTCCTAAACTAAAGCACTGTCCGTAGCATTATGTTTTGCATGACTTATTTCATATAAGCCAGACGTGAGCCACTGCATCATCATTTTTGAAGTCCTCCATCTTTGCCTGTCCTAGAGTTTTAAAGCGATAACAGGGTCAGCAGCGTTTTCAAACTTCTCCATTTTAGGTCTTCGGATTCACGGTTTTATTTTGGACGGGAGGTGCAAACGTAGAAAAAGCTCATCATTGGTCATCAAGGTAACGGAAGTAATTTCCCCATTACGGTTATTTCAGTTTTTAATCCTATCAATATTTTCCACATAGTGTGTGTTTCTGTACTTTTTCCTTAAAAACATAATACCGCGTGTGAAGTCATGTGACTTTGCCCCATCCAGTCCTGCTCAGCTTCCACACCAGAGTCTGAAGCACAGGGAGATGTTAGCCAGCACTAACCACCTTCACTTTCCAACAGGGAAACAGACTCTTATTAACAGAACTGTGACCTACACTATACATTTTCTGCCAGACTGACAACCTACTCGGTCGCTTTCACCGCCACTTTAATGCCCGATTGCTCTCTCACCCATAATTAGAAAAAGTTCTAATTGGTCGATTATTTCTCTAACTGCGAGAACCAGCCATGAATAATGGGCACAACACCACAGCTATCTGAAGATAGTAGTTGTTAATGGCATTAATTCAGATGTCTGGATGAGGCTATAAGATCCAAATCAGTTGTTAGTCAAATCCTAATTGCAGTGCCCATTTTACATGTGTTGGTGGTCTGTCTGCTATGATGGTTTAATTGTGAATTTTTGTGTTAAAAACTAAAAATCAGGTGATGTGGATGCACAGAAGTAAAATACAGGAAGTCACAGGATGTTGTAATTCCAGGTTATAAACTGCTCTGCAGGCAATGAACTTTAAATAGGACTTGATTTCAAAATAACATCATGTAAATCACAAAGTAATAGTCCTTATCTACAATTAGAGCTCTGTGTTCTGCACAGTCAACCTTGACTTCACACACTGTTTCCCTACACTTAGCAGGCTGCACAAATATATTGTAGTCTATTTAACAGTGGCAGCGGTTCATAAACAGTGTAATGCCATCTAGTCTGCTCTATCTCATACAGAAGCAAACATATAAACCATCTTCCACTCTTGGTATTTTAAACAAAATGGTGGCCTCTGTGTTTCTTGAGAGGACTCGAACTGGGCTGCACAGACAACACCAGGAGCCCCGAAAAGCTGCTCAGGCCAATCTGCATGAATATCCACAAGGTCTTTGAGTTCTGAGTTTGCAGGCTAGGCTCATTAACCATCAGCTTGTTGACAGCCAGCTTGTCACAGTAAACAGTATATGTGATGTGAAGGCACTGTGTTATTAAACTCCACCATTGTTTGCATTTTATTTACTAATCTGACTAAACGCTGTTCCAAGAAAACAAGTAAAAACAACGTGCCTTGTTTCACTAGGCTCCAGTGGTAATGAACATACAATGTAACATTGACATTAATCCAGTGGGCCACAATGTTTACATAAAAACAGGCCAATGTGAAGGATCTTTGTCTGTCTCTCTATAGAGCCATCTCCACCGTGAGTGTCTTCATGTGTGCTGTCAGCTTGCATTTGTAAAGATATTTTGTGTGTATGCTCACATGCATGAGTAAGCCATTAACAAGAAGGACAATCTAAGCTGCCTCTGCTGAGACACGAAAAAGAAAACAGGGAGCCAAAAGAGCTTAACAGTGGAAAAAAGGACAGCCTGGGAGAAAATGAATGGTGGGTGGAATTGCTACCTCCAGAGCGAGCGCCGTCTTGTCGTAGGCGTTGGGCACCCTCTTCTGAATGGCCCGGGCATAGACAGGCCCATTCTGTAGGTTAGGGAGCTGGGCATTGACCACAGGCTGAGCATACTGGCCTGGGTCTCCCAGAGGGTTGGCCTGAGGGGCCCCTGTTCCATCTGTGCTGCCCGTTACCCCACCAACTTGCCCCCCCTGTCCAGGACCAAGGCCAGCAGTGGGCGAGGCAGGCCTGTACTTCTCCACGTAGGGCACGGGGATCATTCCGGCTCGGCCCTCCTGGTTAGCAGCGTTCCACCACTGCTCCTCAGGCTTCTCCAGCACCCGCAAGATGTCACCCTTGCGGAAGGGGAGGTCCTCCTCATCGTTGCCAGGGAAGTCAAACAGCGCCCGTACAAACTCCGCCTCCTCGGGCTGCTGTGGGACACCAACAGAGGAACTGATGAATCCCGTGTGCTTGGCCTTGCTAATAGGCTCTATGAGTGTGGTGGTGTCCAGGTAATGGATCTTATAAAATTCCAGCAGGGCCGGCAGCGCCTCAAACTCCTGATCCCCAATCCGAAACCGTGGAGAGGCCAAACCTGGCAGAGGAAAGGTGACTTTGTTAGTTTGCTGAAGGTAAAACATAGAAACAAACCCATCTAACACATAAATAAAAAGTCATGTCCCACAATGGATCAACAAGGGCAACACATACTGGCAGCACTGACCAGCTTGCTCTAACTTACTCTGCATTCACACAGCAAGCAAGGAGATTAACTATTTACTGAAAAGTCCAACCATATCCTTTATCAGTGATCACGATAAAAAGTTTCATATCTTTCAATATCGATAATTATCACGATAAGCATCAAATCGTTATTTCTTTCGAGTTTAAAGGCAGATTTTTGCTCCTGAGTGAAAGCTGAAGAAACCTGATGGTTAATTGTGGTTTAAACTTTTCTTTACGTGCAACACTTGAGGCTAAACAGTGGATCACTTCACAAATCTAAGGTGGAACATTCAAAACAATAATGATAAAATCTTTGTCAACAAATATGCGCGAGTAACATTAAGTAAAAGCTTCACTCCTCTTTCCACAACAAAATAAACATCTTAATTTAAAAAATAAAGTCCTAATTCATGTATAATTCAAGTAAATAAAATCAAACATTTATTGAACATTTGTTATTGAAAAACATTATATTGCGATAATTATTGTCGTCCAGCCCAAATCAAGGCATTTCATCACATTAATGCAAAAATTCAGTAAATCCAATATTGCCATAAAGAAATCCTGCTCACTGATTTGCAACATTGCCCACAATGTCCTAATACAACCAGGGATATTAAGGATTGAAAATACAGACAGTTAGCTCGCTAGAAACAAGATGGCAAAATCTCAACAGGTTGACAAATACATACAGTAGTATCAATCAATCCTAACAAATTGTATAACAAAATATAGTTGCATGAGCCCACATCATTTTGTGTAAACGCTGATTTTTTTTTAGCCAACATGTTCAGGCAAATTGATTCGAGTCAGTTTGAGTAGCATTTAGGCAGAGAAAGGCAGTTGCACTACTAGCTTCTGCAAAAAGCTATTTTAATGCCACTGGTGTGCACATCATACTCGCTTCAAATAACAGCCCCAAAATAGGTACCGTTCCTACACATCAGCCACTCACTTGTGATCCCAAAAGAAATTTGATCACTATTAACTATTACTAACCATAAAATGTGTGTCATACTTCCAAATGATTTGGATAATATAGTTACCAAAATGGCCCCAAACCGATGAGTTACTACACAGATAAAAAAGGACCCACTGCCAAGGAAGCCTAGAAAGGACAAGCACAACGGCAGCAGACCTGTAAGCAGGCCTATGTATGTGCAACAGGGCAGGATCACAGAAATTCCTGAAACACCAATCTGGCCAGTCATCCTCCAGTTGTGACAGCCCAGCCTGCCCAGTTCATTCAATCCCTGCAGCAGCAGCCAACAGCTGCCCAGCCCACCTCACTAACGTTACTGCTGGGCGCCGAGCTACCGTCCTGCTCCCTACACAAGGAGAAAACACGCAAACAAACAATCTTCATAAGTTATTAAGTACGGTGGTTGGATTAATAAAGCGTGAATGCTTATTCATAGCTAGCCAGCTAATCGGTAAAGTAACACCAAACTCAATTTAAAAAGTAGCCCAACAGTTACTTAACTTTAAGCTGCTCATCCATATAGTAACTTATTCAATTTGTACAACATTAGCGTTACTTTGATATGATTTCCAACATATAATTTCAGGGTAAAGTGTCTTAACACGTTAGACTGACTTCTGTTCTACCTACAGTAACGTTAGCTAGGCAGTTAGCTTAAGCTACACGGTCCAAAAGAACTTACGTTGGGCGGTAGCGAGTAGGGTACAGCTCATCTTAAGTTCTCTTTTTAGTTCTAAAAAATGAATATTAGCATAGTGTATATATGCCGACATTGAGAGTACCCTCCAAAAACACAGCAAATATTTAAACTTATGTGATAAAGGGCTGGTATATTTCAAGATTTACCAAGTTCCACTTAAATGAGCAAATTCATAAAGGACGTTTGGCGTAGCTTGACGAGCGAGTGGGACGTAACTGGGGCTAAATCACAGTTATCCAAAATGAAAATGTAAATACATATTGTCACATTAGTATCGGGGGAACCTGTAGCAGGCTCAGTCAAGTAACGTTACCTATCTATGTAATCAACAATTAAACGTTAACGTTACCTGAGCCAGATTGCCGGTTGTTACTGATGCTGTTGATTATATAATGGGACACTTTGGAGTTCTCTGAAACGGACAGCACGTAGTCACCAGGGCTGGTAATTGAATCCCTCGCCAGGAAAACGCCATGTCTCTGTCCCTGTAAAAGAGAAACTGCTTCCTGGCGGCTGAGTCTTCCCCAGTACCAGCTAGCACGGTCTTCGGCATCAAAATTACCGGCCATGGCTGTGAAATCCTGTCCGAGGCTTGAGGCCTTTCCCCTTCGCCTCTCCCTATCCGCAACTCATACAAAAACTTTGATTGACTAACGGTTTCCCTTAAAAACAAAGGTATACTACCGCAATTTTACCAACTTCCACCAATAGTAGCAAGGCGTTTAAGTTGACGGAACTTCTGTTACACCGCAAACTCCAACACTTAACAACTTAAGCGTTAAAATGATTTTTCAAAAACTAATGTGTAACAAGAAACTCCGTGACTGAAATGGCGGATCTGGGGAAAAGTTGACCTCATCTACCGGAAGGGATGCCTGGTCACTGGGAAGCGTTGCATTCACGCCCCATAAAAAACACTGTAGATACGACTTAACAACTCTTCTACTTCTTTTAGACCATAACACTTTACACTCCTGCCGCCCATTGTTTATTGAGCGTGTCGTTTATCCCGTCGTTTACAAATTGAAAATATTAAAACTAAAAGGTTTGATTTAGAACAACATAGTAGCTTAATATATTCTAACTGGTTTGAAGTCTTAAACGCACCATAATTAAACTTTTCTGCAGACGTTGGTTGCTCAGCTTATAAACAGTTCACAAACAAGCATTTTGTGAGTTTAACTTTTTATCCTATAAAAATACATTGTAATGCCAAATAATGATCTCAAAATGGGGTTTAAAGATTTAAGATTTATCAAAGATTATAAAAGAAAAGGTTTGTAAAAATTAAATTGTATTTTATGTCACTGGCCTTTTGCTGTACATTTATTCTACCAGCAGATGGCAATGCACACTACGATTAGGAATGGACCTCCATATAATGAAATAGTTTTGACACGGTTGGCAGGAAAATATACAATTTTAAACGAGTCTTATTTGCCATTGCGACCAAATGCTATGTATGAAAAATAATTTTTTTTATCATGGGTTCCCCGACTAAACGTGTCATGAATGTGGACCCCTGGATACCTGGTTGATAGTTTATTGTTGGTTGATCATGGACGATACATGGCCTGGTTTCCCACACCATCCCCCTCATTATACATACTAACATGGACAGAGACATTTACAGTAGATTTAGATAGATGTTTGGGGAGTAACGAGCATGAAATTTCATTCTTGACCTTTAGAGTAGTTTGATATAAAAATCTTAACTTGAGGTCAAGGTCGTACTTACTAGCTTTTTATCTGAGCTAACAACCACATTTCATGGTATTTCTCAGCTGATAGAGAGTTGGCTCAGATATGTCTGATGCAGCGAGGTGACGTATTCTTCCTTGTTAACAGTGAATTGTTTAATAATGTAAAATACCTGCAACCTCTATTAATTTCATGCCAACTATTATCACTGACATCAATCCTAAATCTCACTTGAATGATGTGAATTTGGCTTCTGATGATCATATTTTGTGCCATTGATACACCGAGACACTCCTCCATGCATATTTTTAATAGTTAAATTATTTACAGACTTGCACTCCACCTCTTGACCTTATTTGTCTTTTTGTCTCTCTTAATCTTCCTCCCTTTTGTAAATACAGCAACATTAAAGCCACACACATTACATTTCAAAAGAAATTTTAAGAATCAGTGTCGATGCACTATAAATTCTTGAGAATATGGGGTGAATACACACATACAGTATAAAACTGATCAACATATTTAGGATTTGGCAGAGAAGACATTTGTCACACACTAAAGTTGTCGTTTATGTGATTCAATCAAGAGTGAACACTTGAGTTATTCAAACTTCTTTAAGTGGTTGTAGAGGGACTGGACGTATGTAAACACACACATGGGGTCTGGCTTGTCCCCCATCATCATCATGTCCTCCACCTCGATCAGACGGAGACAGTCAGCCTGCACCCTGAAACATAAAAGTATAATCATGGGATTTAAGATGGATACACTATAAAGAAGTGATTTATGTTTTTACACTGAAAGGAAAAATGTTGACATAAAGTTACAATCATTCAAAGCACAACCAAACGTGTGCTGCTGAGCTTCAAGTAGACATACAGTTTGAACACTGGCCTGAATGTCTGCTCTGTTTCAGAAGATGCTGCCGCTCCAGCCAAGACTCCTTCTGTTTGGGTATCTTTCAATTCATACCGGTCAAGTCCAAGTCAAGTCACACAAAGTTTTAAAGCAAAAGTTAGACTTCTTGGTAAGATGAAAAAATAGGATACCCATCATTAAATATAATCTTAGCTTGCAAAGACTGGAAACAGAGTGAATGACCAACTAACTACTAACTAACCAATTAACCTGTTATATCTCATTAGTTTCAGACTGTACACAAACCAAAGTGTAAAAATGACAATTAGCATTTTTACAGGGGTTATATATATTATTTCTTGGCTATGAGCTGTTGACAGGCCACCAGATGAGACTCCAGGAAGTTACTGTACCTAGCCGAGAATTGAGAAATTGCTTTTTTCCATTAAGGTTTTTAACAGTTTTCAGAACTGAACAATTCACTAGGTAACTTTTGAACATATTCTATGTTTTACAAACGAAGTGAAATCCAGTAGCAATAAAAACACACCTTTGCTGAATTCAGTTCACTAAGGGGTTGTGCTGATACAGCTTTACTTATTCTGGTAAGACCAGTAGCTTATGTTATGCTAATGTTAGCAGACTTTTGGAGTTCTGTACTACTGTTGCACTGTGTTTTACCATTAGTATAATAGGAAATTGATCCATGTCAGGTCACCTCTTTCTCCTCATTTGCCTTTTCCCAACTTGGTATAAGGGCAAAATGCTTCTAAAATAATTTTGCATTTACAATTATTCTTCTGGCCGCCTTTCAGCAATCATATCATAGTCTTGCTTTAATGTACATTTTGGCCGTGTTTACACCTGTTTGATTCATTGCTGAATTTGTCAAATTTCTGTTTATCACTGTCCATACGAGACTACCAGTCAACTAAACTGTGGTACCTTTCAAAATATCATCTATGTTAGAATACCTTTAATTTGGGTACAAATGTACTTCAGTGTAATCAAATTACAGTCACTCACTCACTCACTCACAGCCTCACTCAGTCCATTCTAGCCAGCTTACTCTGCGGTGGTGAAGGCCAGCTCAAGGTTGTGTTTGCGGTTTGCCGGTTGCAGCGTGTTGTAATCAAACTCCAGAGGGAAAAAAGAGTGGACCAGAGCACAAAAGGCCATCCCATCACTCCAGCTGGAAGAGAAGTTCTGGATATCTATGTTCTGAGAGAAAGATGATAATGATATCGCATTAAACCTTTCATGTTGACATTGATTGAGTTGCCTTCTGCAGTCTGTCTTCTGCAATACTGCTAAACTGTCTAGTGTGAGATAAGAGGAAAGTGTCTTCAAAGCTTATTTAACATCTTTTTGTGTTTTACAACCTAAATCCTGATGTTCACAATCCTACCATTATATTTAAAAAACTTAAATGGCATTTTATTTAAAATGTGTTTTTGTTTTTACAGAAATTGAATAGTAAACTTTAATCTCGGTTCCCCTGTTGGCTTTTCCGCAGATTAAATTACTTTTCAGGCCTTCCTTGTATAATCATGTGTTGAAAAGTAACCAATGAGAAATTAAGCAAATGCCTAAAGGGAACAAAGCTGAAGTTCTGAAAGAACAAAAGAAAGGTCAAAGTACTTTACAGTGTAGTGAAATCATATGGAAAACTGAATACAATGTCATCAGGTGATTTTATGGGATTCCAGTAGCAGCTCAACAACGTTCTGTCTTATACGTTTGCACAGTTGTCATGGAAGTAAACATGTTCAAATTTCCATTTCTTTTGACAATGAAAATTGGGCAAAATCCATCTGCTGATGAAGATAATGTGATCTGATCTAAAGCTCCATCACATTTGAACACATAGCTTTTAAGCTAACATGGACGAGAGGTCCATAAAGTGCTGAGAAACAAATATAATGCATACAGTATGTTTGTTTATTATTATTATTATTATTATTATTATTATTATTATTATATGACAAAAAATGAAAATAAATCCTGTTGTCGTACCTGATAGCCAATGGTTTTTGAGCGGCACCACTCCAAGAGAATCTGTTTTATGCCGCTGGCACTGGACACACCAAAACTCTGAGAGCGCTTCAGTTTAGGCTTTGAATCCTTTGGTCTATTTAAGAGAAATGCAACTCACTATTTGACAAAGTCAGTCCGTGGAACATATGGATTAGGATGAAGTGGGAAATATTTTAAATACACTAACTTTGTAGGCTCTGAGTTCATCCTCTCAAAGAGGGCCCGTTTGGCCTGAGCTCCATTTGAGCGTGGAAGCGTTTGTGATTTCATCACATCCTGCTTAAACTCAACCCCCCCTGCCTTGTTCGCTTTCCTATGGAGAAAACAGTGGACAACAGATTTAAATTAAGTTTGGACTAGAGCTGCCAATAAATTAGACAAATCAACACATCAATCTAACAATTGTCAACAGTAAGTGAACTTCATCTGGCCACAACTTACTTGTCCAAATTAGGTGAGAAACCAGATTTTATGATTGATTTGGAGGGAAGCAGTTTTTCTGCAGAAACACAAAGAGAAAGTCTGGGTGAACAAGAAAGATGACATGAGATACAAGAGACAGAAACAAACAAAAAGTGTCCCGTGAACAGGCTGTATTTTACCTGCAGGTTGAGGAAAGCTCACGCTTCTCTTTAGACTGGGACTGGGTGTCTTGAGAATTGGTACTGCATTGATGAGGTAAGACAGAAAACGATGGGTTAAAGTGGAGAATGTTGGAAAACAAAATTTAAAATAAAGGACATAAAAAAATCTTTGAAAATATGTAACATCAAGTGAAGAAGAATGTAGAAACTATAAAAAAGGAACAACCCATGAGCTTTATTTTAGAGACAGACCCTGGTTTAACTCACCACGCTTAAAGGGATATTCCCCAGGTTTTAATGCGGTTTCTTGTGATGACGAAAGTCTTGGCGACTGAGCTGTTGATGAAGACTCTGTGCTGGATGTGGTCAAGGCAGAGAGAGCCAAGTGTGGCTTGGGTTCAGTGATATCTAATGAAGAGAGAAATAAAGCACATGAAATTAAATTTTCCAACACTTAAAAAAAAAAAAAAGTCAGTGTATATACATACATAATTTAATAATATAACTATTCTCACGCTTGGTTTGAGGACCCTTTTGTATATTTTAAGACGATTCATAGTGATATTGTATCATTGTACTCACCGCGTCTAAATGGATATCCGCCTGGCTTCATTGTCGGGGATTCTGAGATTGAAGTCTCAGAGCTGCTTTTTGAAACAGCTGTGAGAGGAAGGTGGGCCAACGCCTGTGATACAGAGCCTGACGGCTCCTTTGTTCCAGATGTGCCTGCACAAGTGAAGATGGAATAGAATAATAACTGGAATTGATCCAGCTTTAATTTAGTGAAAATAAAAAACAGACAATGACACAGTATTACAGAAAGTGTGTGTGTGTGTGTTTGTGTGTGTGCTTGCTGCTGACAAATTGTACTTGAAATACGAAATTGCTTTGATGTGTCAGGTGAAGTGTATTTAATGAAGGGAGTTGAATTTGAAGAGAAAGAGCTCTAGGCTTCTGTTATTTATTAATGTGCTGACAGTTACAAAGTCCAAAACTTCATCAACACAACGTTACAGAATGCTTTCCCAGGAGTGCAGGGGATCAAATCCTAGGAATGCATCTCCATAGTCTGCAATATATGTACACAATAATATTAAGTAAAAGACCTCTTAAAATATATTCACCTGCTTCCCCTGTTGGAGCTTCTGCTGTAGAATGACCAGCTGCTTTAGGCACTGATGCTGGACACTGGGCAGGTTTGGTGGCAATCAAACCTTCTGGACTGGGTTTTGTCTTCATGGCAGTGACAGGAAGATGGGGCTGGGGTTCATCAGCATCTGAAAAAGGGAAAATCTGAATAAAGAATGTGATTGAGCGTTGTGATTGTCTACATCGTCATGAGAGCTGCAACGATTAATCAACTAAACTATTAAATGAATCAACATCTATTTGGATAATCGATTAATCAGTTTGAGCCATTTTTATAGAAAACTCATTTGATGACCGCTTCTCAAATGTGAATATATTCTGGTTTCTTTACTCCTCTCCATTAAACTGAATATCTTTGGGTTGTGGACAAAACAAGACATTTAAGGATGTCATCTTAGGCTATGGGATACACTGACTTTTACCATTTTCTGACATTTTATAAACCAAACAACTAATCAGTTAATTGAGAAAATAATCAACAGATCAATCAACAATGAAAATAATAGTTAGTTGCTAATCTTGATGCTTTATTGATGCTTGTATGTTGTTCCATAAGTTGTTTTGGATAAAAGTGTCTGCCAAATGAGTAAATGTAATATAAATGTAAATCTCCATGTAGATTTCCCATCGCATAAACCACATAACAGAAACAGCAGAATTAAGGAGCATTTAAGAATAATGAGTTTGGTTATACTGACTAAACAGAGAAACACATTGAAATACACAACCAAATAGATTTTCCGCTCACCACATTTAGCAGGAGACTCTACTGATGATCCAGAGGCAGTAGACTGTGGAACAGCTGGAGCTTCGGAGCTGGCTTTTGTCATTGCAGTGAGGGGATGATGCGGTTTGGTCAGAAGACCCAATTCTTCCTGGTCTGGAAGAAAAACGTTCATTCAATGATTAAAACGAACTTTGACAGTGATGGTGGTACAGATTTCTATGTACCACTGCTCAACAATTATTATTTTTAAGGCATTTGTTCACATAAAACTCCAATTTTAATGATAAAATAAATCATTGCAGGTACAAACTATTTCAACATGTATGAATACACAACATTTGTAATTGTATGTAATAAAATGTAATACAAGAAAAAACACTAATGTAACCATTTGATAAATTAGAGTTAATTCATTTTAAAGCTGTTGACCGTGAATCTAAATCATGATGTCCATGGCTGATGGTGGGCAACGTGATTGACACTTTCAGGTTTATTTGACTACAAAGTGATAGCACAATAAGAATTGATCAACACTGGTTGCCTTTTGGATGCTGTTGAATTGATTTTGATTGAATTTTTTAAGTTTCATTCAGAGACTTTTACACCTTAGCAGAAAGATAATTCTTGACTGATATTTTGAAATCTACATATTGTCATCAATAATTGTATATATTGTGTACTGTGTTGAATCTTTTCTATAAAAACAAACAATGTTGTATGAACAGACCAGGCACATTGGGGGTTTCCACAGGTGAATGAAGAGAGTTAGTTTTGGCTGACGGCTCTGGGTTTGGTTTCGTGATGGAGGTGAGAGGCCGGTGGGAATGGGGAACAGGTTCAACAGTTTGCGCTGCATCAGAGTCCACTGATGAGCTTTCTGAGAAGAAATAACCAAACGTTAACCAAAGGTGAGGTTAGCTTGTCAGGTTTCCTTTGTGCAACTTCTCAGATCGTCTGCCTACCTTGGTTCCCATTCTCTTGTGCAGACGTGGTAACATTTGTCTCTCCTTTTGTATCAGTACCCTGTTCAGTAAAGACAAGACATACAAAACATGCATTTCTATTATTTTGTGTCTTTTCATGACTAAACAATGACCAGCACAAACTGGGAGGGCCATTCACAGCCTCAAAGAAACATACCAAGTTAACGTAAGATTAATGTCATAAGGCAACTATGAACACGAATATTTTTTAATGGCATGCACTGAGCCTTGTAGGGATTTATACTCATGTTGTTAACTTATTCCTGGCAAGTTAACGTTTAAGCAATTTGACTTACAGTCAGTTAAAGCTATCTAGCTGTTTCCTCCGACAGGATGCTGTATGTGTTGGTTCTGATAGGTATTATTCTTATTGGTTCGATTGTATTGTGCGAAAACATCTGTCTAATGTTAAAGTCAATTTTGTAGTTACTGTTCTTTATTGTATGTAAGAACACTTACAGTAAGAAGCTCTGCTTTATCAACTTTTCGATGTGGTGAAAAAATTCCAAACTTCTAATTGAGAATCTAAAAATCTAATCTGAAATAGGTGCGACTGTATTTCATTTGCCTCTGTTTGATGTGGGAATCCAGGAGTGTCCAACAAATCAGCATTTCACATCCCTGTGAATATGGCAGTGGCTGACACACCTAAAGTAACAGTGGGAGGGGATGGGATAGAGGCAAATAATATAAACAAAACGTGGTTAATTAATTTTAAGAATAGTATAACACAACAAACCTGAATGAAGAATTGTAAAAGGAATCCCATTTGCATTGCCAGCCATGACTTCAGGAAGATAAATGAGTTATGTAAGACATTCAGCTAAATGTGTCTCTGTCTATTTCTACATTTGCCTTAGCAACATCACTCTTGGGCTTTTCACTCCCAACAATGATTTGTTCACAACAAAGGAAGATAGTTCTTTTGTCTTTCAGACTGCTGCATGGTGTGGAGCTAAAATTAATTTTAGGCCTTTATCCTCCGTGGTAAATCTGTCGCTGTGTGCATGTGTGAACTCACTTCTCTAAAGGTGTGATCTTCAGCTGTTAACAGCTGAAAACATCTCTTTTAGTGACAGCTGTGGCCAACAAACCCATGTTCCCACTGAGAGACAATTTTAGATTTTGCAATCAGCCTCTTTGCAAGAGTTTCCGCTCCACTCTTCTTACATCCCAATATAGCCCCAAATGGATGTTTTGGAAATCAGGGAGTTAGCCTGAGCTGTTCTAACAGTGCCTTAGTATATCAGCCTGCAGCTTTGGCCTGTATTTGCCCCCTCTCCCACCCCCTGGATTTTGCTTTCCAGAGACCCGCAGTGATCTGGCAGCAATGCAATAGAGCCATTTCAGCCAGTCCGTCAACTCGTCGTCAAGAGGGAGATTATCACCACAGTGATATGTGGGCTCTGCGGTTGCTCCTGTAGGATATCACAGTCTGACTCTGTCTGACCCTGTTAATCACTTTAACCTCTGGCTGGGTTTACCTCCATATCGCTTTGGCTCCTTCCTAGAAACATGCAAATACACTTTGGTTGGAGACGGACAAACACAGGCATGTCCGTTAATTCAAGTCAGAAAAACACATTTGGCCAAAAAGTTTTTCTCACCACTAAGGATCCTGATTGTTAATGCCACAATGATATAAAGTATTACATTGTTGACCCATTTTACTGTACCAATTTTTATTTTTCAGATTTGAAAATCCAATTAATTTCATGGCGAACAAGGAGTTACATACAGTGTAACTCCTTGTCACAACCAGATAATTGAATAACCCAAATTTGAGACACCTAAAACAACTGTCAATTAAGCAAACACCTGGACCTAGCTGCGCTAATAATGAAAAAGCTGTTGCCTGACAAACCCACAGAGAGAATATTTCACCTCATTGTTTTGGTTTTATGGCGCACAACTTTACGGTTTGGTTCAATCTCACCGCTCTCACCAACCTTGTTTCCAAAGTTAGCAACTAGCTGGTGAACACAGTAGGACATTTAGCAGAGCAGGAGCCAGATATTTCTCAGGAGTTGGTGGAGACTAAAACTAAACTAACGGAAGTGCATTTTGAATGTCAGGTGGACAGAAACACGATTCCACGTGAACTAATGTTGCTTCGTGTCTGCTGGATGTCAGCTAACACGTTCACCATAACATCTTCATATGGTGAAACAAAGTTCAGAGATTTTCTGGAGCTATTTGTGGTGCTACAGTAAATTTTCAGGAACTTGACATTGGTTTCAGCTTGGTAGCAACATGAGATGCAATAATCATCCAAATGGGGATCATGCAGCACACTTTGAGAACCCTCTCTCCTCAAAGGCGTTCATGGTGTTGCACTCGTTTGCACATATGAAAAGTGATGGAAGTTGTTGTGTGACGACCTAAAAAAGGAGAGCTTGAGGAAGGAGTTCTAGTCCTGCTTACCTTTTCACTTTTTTTCACTCTCTGCATGAAGTGGATGTGTTAGCTGCAAGGATGAAGACAAACTCAACATATTTTTTAAATAGATGGTGTCAGATTTGAAAATGATGGAGCAGAGTATTAACTAATGAATCAGAGGGCTATCTTAGTACTGGGGGGTTAAATTGTGGTACGTCAGAGTGGGAGGCTGATGGGTGGGAAAAGACCAGGTGACTTCAGTGGAGAGGAATGTTGGCAGGGTGTGCATTTTGACAGGACAGCTGGTTGTCCCTCTCAGGGTGTGGGATGGGGTTATTATTAACAGGGATGTAGACGCAATTCAACTTTCCATTACGAGATTTGAGACTTGGATTGGCCGGGAATCCAGATTCCTGAGTGATTAGAGGACACAGATCTATTAATATACCTGTCTTTAAAGTGTGCGTGTGAGTTATGTCATTAAAATGCAACACAAAATGTGTACTGCATATACTGTTAGCAGCATGTAGTGTAGTATACTGTTGTTGTTTGACAGTTAGTCCTTTATGTCCTTAACTATGGCTTTGAGCTCATTTAAAAAATCTGAGTTTATTATTAAAGCAGATATTGCGAATGAACTGATCATTTACACCTGCATTCCTGTATCTGTCTCCATCAATGTGTGTAAACGGTGTGTGTTTACAGTAAGGAAGTACGTTGCCGTGCTGTTGAAGTTGATATGCAGCACGAAGAGGCTCTAAAGAGCTGCAGCTCAGTCCCAAATCACAGACCCCAAAATACATGTGCCCTTTGGAGGACCTGCTGTTATAAAAGCAGGTCACGAGCAAAAGAGAGCTGAGATGGGGGTAGGGAAGGGTGTAAGTGTGTAAAGCACATGTGTGTGGAGGTGGGGCTGCTCTTAAATTAATTTGGGCCAATATAAGGGCATAATCCCTGTAATGGCAATATTCAAGGTAATAGTAATGCTAGATATTATTATCAGTCTGCAATGAAACATAAGATGCTAATATCTAATAATACTAATTGCATGTCATGCAGAGCCTATAGGATTTAATAGACCAGGAAAGATCAATTTGTTAGCATGTCCGATCTGTTGAAGGGTGAATTTTTACATACATGGAAAATAGGGTTGAGGAATATACCACTGGGTTCCAATTAACAGATTGATTTCTGGTTGGATGATGCAGTAATCTATAGTGACCATTTGACAGGCTCATGTACACTGCATTTGAATGTCTGACACAAAGTCAGTGCTTGGTGTGATTTTAAAGGATAAAGGCATTGTGATTAAATGATTGTCACTGTGATAAGTTGCCAGAGTTGTAAAATCTTCCCTCACAGTATTATAAACATCTGTGCAGTGTAGTGGCGTCTGATAAGCCTTCAAATATATGGATCTATTACTCAAACGGGATCATATTTCTGGATGTCTCACCATTACCTAAAGCAATTACACCCCCACCAACGCAGCCCAAACACTTGAGCAGTTACGGAGTAGTGACTATGGATCAAATCAGGAACTAATTAATAAATAGCTCTGAATCAAGGAAAACACAATATATAATGAAAATATCTGACACAAAGACATACTATATTAATGAATATTAGTGATTTCTAGATTATTATTAGTTACTATTGCGGTGTCCAAACAATAATGCTGCGATGATGTGTTGAGAGGAAACCTGCTTGACACTGTTCGTGATCATAAAAGTTTATTAAATCAAGGAGTTCAGCATCAACATCGTGCCTCTTCAAGTAAAGTGGTGCATCAAACTGAGCTGTTACCATGCACGCATAATTAAAGCACGATCGTCTTACCATTTTTTACATTTTCGTGTCCTCTCAGCAAAACAGAGCATCACCCAATCCAATTGACAAGTTGGTAGGTGTAAATTAAAGGTGACCAGGCCCATTTTGATTTGTGCACAGCTTTACAACACCCTACACCTGTTACTCACCATCCATACAGGAATTTTACTACTGATATTACCAACATACATATCCAATGATGCTGTTTATGTTGTTATCCCTCTTTTGTAGCAACCCAGAGGCGGGTTATAATGTTCTTTATTCTGTAGAAAAACAGGACGAGTACTTACGTTAATTTCAGCATGTCTCTTTGCTCTCCATGGAGGAGGGGCTGGGGTGTTGCTGGGAGCAGCAGCAGCATGGCTTGATTCTCCACTTGACCCTGATGTTTCAGAGTATGTGGAAGTAGACTGACTTGACTGGCTGTTCTCTGATCTTCCAGAGTTAACCAGACTTCTCTGGTCTTCCTGGGTCTTGGGCAGTATCAGTGCATGTCCGTTCTCTATACTATCCCCCACGTTCTTCACCTTCACTTCAGCAGGACCCCTCTCGATCTTTACCCCGGCGAGACCCTCCACCAGGCAGCTGAGGGCCTCCAGCTTTGCCCTGAGCTGCAGGTTCTCCTCCTGCAGTCTGGTCACCGCCCCAGCCAAGGGTCCATTGGAAATGCACAGCTCCTCAATCCTCTGTTCTATGCGCTGCTTGAAAGCACTTACGTCCACATGCACCTCCCTTATGGCAGCTTGCAAGGTGGCCCTGAACTGAGTCAGAGCCTCGCTTACCATTGCCTCCTGAACACCCTCTGTGGCTTCCATGGCTTCTTTAGTGACCCTAACCACCCCTAAGATTCAAGTCAAATGAGTAATGGGGTAGTCAGTATGGAGCTCAGAAACCAAACCTTCTATATTTCTTGTCTTTCTTCAGTTCGTTCTCTGATTCACGTCCTTACGATGAAAAGAAGGCTTTGAGTTCTTGACCTAATAATCTCTATTAATTCTTTCCTTCTGAAAAACTTTCAAAGACAACCACGGTGTTCCATGCCAATATTTCAGCAAAGTTGAAGAAGCAAAAGGGTTTTAAAGGATGAACGGAGTTGCAGGAAGATTCCTTCCTTGGCTGCAACTCATTAAAGTCCCATCAAGCTCCATGGAGGACTTCTCTCAATGTGCGTATTATCTTACTCTCTCATCTGGTCAAAGTAAGAGCAGTTGTTATTTATAAGCCATGGAAAACTCAGGCACAATGTCATCTTGGGAAAAGAGATTATGTACCGCGCAGGCAGATCGGGTTCTCAGTGCATGCAGGAGCTGAGGAATGATCAAACTAACCTTTCCAGGGATCCAGTTGAAGTGGCAGATGATTATGTTCCGTCTTCCTCTTTGGTAGTGCGTCTACTAGATGTGTGCCCGTGCTGCCCCCATGCCCAGTATGTTGTCTGAGCTATCTGTGTCTGCTAAGCTTGGGAGCAACAGGTTCGCCTCTGTATTTTGGGACATAAAGGGGGCGGGAAAAGATCAAATGGGCAGGAGGGGCAAGGATTATTCAAATGTTTTTGTCTCTCTTTGCTGCTGGAGGTGGTACTGGAAAGCGTGCTCTGCAGTTTCCTTGGGACTCAGTTTCAAGAGGTTCTAGTGAAAGTGAAGGCCAATGTCATTTTATAAGAGACTTATACAAGAGGAAGACCAGATCAGATAATGAGGAAAGATGATATTTTATTTATTCTAACATTTACTCCTGTCTCACATCAAGGCCGTGATTTTAGGTACAGTAAAATTTTAAGATTTCAAGACTGTTTTGAGGATCTACCATAGACTGTATAAAACATGAACAAAGTCTCTGTGACATCACCCATGGATTTCTGAAGAGCGACTTTGAAGCTCAGATCGGTTGCTCAAGCCGTCAGTGCCTGACTCCGCCTAACTCCCGGCTAATCCAAAATTGGGCAAAAAGGTGGAGCGCGGTGGAGCTAGCAGACAACTAGCTAGCAGCTAGCTGCCAAATCACACATTTTCTATATTTAGGTGTTTTGTTGTGTTTTAACTATTTTCCAGATGTTTGTCCGTTTTTCTTGGGTGGATGTTATAACACACAGTACCCACTAAAGAAGAACTTTAAGAAATCCACATCAGCCAGACGTGAAGAGGCATTTTGATTGTACTTATAATCTTGAAATAGAGGCTGATGAAGAAGAGATTATTTCCACCATCACTAATGCCATAGACTAAACCCACTGATGTATTTGCCACAGTCATAAACTACTACTGTATTTTAAATTAGCATCAGGATGTCATAAGGATGAATTGTCTGCATTCACAAATATGTGAGAAACCTACATACTGGTACTTGCAGAACTCGGCAGGCTACTAAGGTGTGCACATCTGTAATGTATAGAGCCATCAAAATGTGGAATAAGTTACCAATTTTCATTGTCAAAGCACCCAGTAAGGCCAGTTTTAAAAGACTACCCGCCAAAAACACTATGAATAACCTAAACATCGATGAACCTGGGTGATTGGTTTGTTTAATAATTGTGTGGATGTGTTGTGATGCTTTTCTGCTTGACAGTAGTTTGTTCTATGTGCACACATAGTGCTACTCTTTTATAAGCTTTGTAGGTCTTGTTTTAGATGTATGTATAATTTGTATGTTGCATGTTATGTTTGTTGTATTTTATGTATATTTTGCACATCTTGTTTGTTGTATTTTATGTATATTTTGTAAGTTATGTTTGTTGTTTGTGGACACCAGGAAGAGTAGCTGCTGCATTAGAGGCATGTAAAAAAACAAATAAGCTTATATATGACTTCAAATCAGAAAGCTACGGTAATTATTTCTAGGCCGTTTAAACTAAATGTTATATTTTATGTAAAGTAATTTTTTTAGGATTGTAATTAATTTTAGGGCCAGTGTTTGTTGTATAAGAGTGTCAGATTAACATAGCAAATGTGTCCGCTCTCATTCAGTTAAAGTGTGTATGACAACAGTAGAAAGCAGGAAGATCTTCAGCTGAGCAACTCCGTCTCAGATGTCAGCTTGAGCCAGCAGTGCCTCAGGGTGGCCACGACTTCACATTACTGCTGAAAGATGACCTAAAGGTCCCATGACCAGGCATAGACACCGCACACTCTATTAATGTACACACTAAATAAAAAGTAGGAAATGCAAAGCATGTGAGAAGAAAATGGAGATCATTTTTATTCAAAGCAGACAGAGATGATGACAGAGGTCTCAAGATTCTTTTTCTATACGTTTCCTCAACTTCCTTCATGATGGCTATCTGGATTTTATCCTGTCTCTATGTGTCTTTGAAAATATTTTTGTGACACCTTGTAACAACACATACATTGTATATTGTCTTACCAGCCCAGGTGATTGTTTCCACATTGGATTAGAAGGTGAATATAGATACAGAACTTAAAATCCAGATTAGCACATGCCGTGATATTTTGACGAAGAGCATGCATGCATGTGAAAGTCTCTTGAATGCGAAGGGAATAGAATGCATTGAGCAGTCCATAAACGCAATGACCATTTATTTAGGTCAGTGCCTTAGCTTGTTATGGCTGTGTTCAAAACCACTCCCTTGTTCACTCATTCACTACTCCCAATATAACCTAGGACACATAAGACACTAATAATGAGAAGAAAAATTAAGATTCGGACACTTACTCTTCATCATTTTGCTTCATCACTGACACGCTGCACAACTGTAATATTGACATTACACATGGCGGACAGTAAATATAGTGCACTCTATAGTAAATAGGGAGTGATTTGGGACACAGACCTGGGTTTAAATGAAGAAATAGATAAGAACCCTTCTATCTAAAGGACCTTAATGTTTATGAGATGACTGTACTGAAAAACGGGACTGCATGATCTGATTTTTCTAACCATCAGCATTATTTTGGTATTATTGTGATTTTTTCATTCTGGTGGAAAAAACAAAACAAAAAAGTCCATAACAACCAAGAGTGTGCAGTTGTTGTCATTGCCAGTTTCCAGCCCTCTGCATGTGTAATATATTCACTGATTCAAATAATTCTGATGTTGCACTGACAGTTGTTTACCAAGCTGGAGAAACAATCGGCCAATCAGAGCATTGTGGGTGGGATTAAAAATGAGGGCGCAATTAGTGATGGGAATTAAGGCTCTTTGAAAGGAGCCAGATTTTTATGGCTCCATTCCTTTCCAAGAGCCAGCTCCAAACGGTTCTTCATTTAGTACCACTTTTGTTGGTCACTGCCCAAGTCACATTCCTATTTGTTGCAAGAAATAAATATGCAAGATGCTTCACCTTCAATACATTGAAATATTCTGTCATATTGATAAAAAGTGATATGCTCACAGAACTGACTCGTTCGCAACCAACACATCACTTACGCCAACTTCCTTGGTAGCTACCTAGCAACAATTAATGAAAATGAAAGTGTGGCTGAGATGGACAAAGCTGTAGGTTGTTTTAAGTTGACTTACAGACATGTGCAGGGCTATTTCTCGCGCAGGTACAGTGACTTCCTTGAGTCTTTGCCTATTCCTTGGCATTTGCCTGGATTTTTATACCTTCAGACAGTGCCTGGCTAGCTGTTTCTCACCGTTTCCATTCTTTATGCTTAGCTAACTGGCTGCACCTTTATATTTAGAGAAATGAGAGTGATATTCATCTTCTTATCTAACTCTTGCCAAGAAAACAGGTCATATTATTCCTTTAAACCTGCAATAACTGATTTTAATGGCTACTTGGGGGCAGCGTAAACAATTCCGTTAGTTACAGACCAACATTATCATTCATTGTTGTGTTTGTGTCCACTTAATAAAGTCCAATATCACTCTCTTCAAGCTTTTGGTCTGAACCAACTCCTGAGGGTGACATCTGGCTCTTTAGCTGCTAAATGCTCCACTATGTTTGCCAGCTTGTTGCCGAATGTGTCTGTTTGCGAATTGATTCTGGGAAGATAGTGTATAGTGGGTTTTTAGAGCTGAGAACAGCTGCCTGCTGCAGCCGAAAATGATACTGAAAACGATGAGAGTGAACCAAAATAATAGGTAAAGGTCTGAGCCAGACAGATAAACAATGAGCTGCAAAGCTTCGTAAAGTTGAGGAGAGCTGCAGATTTGGGTGAAAATTATTTGTAGGTTCATCACCACGAGCGACCCCTTTTAAATTATCGAATTATTTTCACATTAAACATATTGATTATAGGCGCTTTAAGTTTACTGTTTACCTAGTAACTGCTACTGCAGCTTCCATGTCAATTAAAATTAAATGTATACATCACCTGCTAATGATTGCCTGCAAGACAAAACAAATGAACCCCCACTCCCAACAAGAAAGTCAGCTAACATGAACACAATGTCAGGTTAAATGAAAGTGAAACATGAATTTTTAATGTTTTAGAGAAATACTTGAAGCCAAGTTTTCAAGGGCTTTAAAAATAAAACCTAAGTGAAAACTGTCTTCTAATAGATGTTGATGGTGTGCAGACACAGATGACAAGACAAGGAAAACAAAACAGAGACTTGTTCAAAACAGTCTATCAAATCAAATTTATTGAATTTTAAAGGGGTGCTCTGAATTCACAAGTTGCAGCTACAGTACATAACTCCTCTTACATCAGTAATTTTTAAGCTATTTCGTAAAACAGTCCAGTCTCTTCTCAGATAGGAAATTTCCTCAAAAAAGGTCTTGCTACAAAAAAGGACAGATGCATCAAATCTGATATATATGTATGAAAAATTAGAATGCTATCAAAAATAATGTGGGGCAGGAAGTGTTAAAAGGTTGTGAAGGTGCTGCATTTAAGTCAGTTACACACCCATGGCGGGACAGTGAGTGATATGGACAGCTGGTCAAGATTGAAATCCAAATCTCCAAAACATACACAACCACCAAGCTGGCAGGTGAAAGGTCTAAAACAACAGAAACACAGCAAACAATTTCATGACTACAATATATCTATTCCTTAAAGGGTTTCAACTTTAAATGATGCATATCCATTTAGAAAAACAGTATGGGATTTGCTTGATAATTTGAAAAATATAGATTAAATGCTACAAAATGTGAAATACTACAATGCACTAAATGTATAGCAATTTGTTTCAAATAGCTTTAACCAGTTAAAATATGAATGATATGATTTTTTTAAACAATGAGAATTTTCTTGATGATTGCTGTGAATACCAAAAATGACAGTAATGAAACGGTAACTCTCCTTCAGGATATGATAATTAACGTGATAAATACAGCCACAACCTGTAAACACTACCTGCCAATGTAGCTCTTTCATACCGAGTTTTGTGGGTATCACAAATAGATTTTTCACAAGGCACTGGAGACCAAATTTGGTTCACTGTCCACAGATCAAAATCAGTCCCAGCAAATCCAAGCTCATCTAAAATCTGTATGTTTCAAAGCCATTTTTGTGCACTTCATCAGCCTAATGCCGCATTCACATCAGAGAAAACCAAACACCAGAATATCTTGCTACATGTTTTAAGACATCACTTAAGATGTTATAAGTAGAGCTGATTATATGTGTGTGATTATAACTGCAATTTATTGATTACTAATGATTGTGTATTTTCTGCTGTTTCTGCCGTTTTGTTGTTGACACCAATTGGGTTACGACAAACCCTGACTTGTAATTACTACCAATGCTAGGATCAGACAGCACAATTGCATTTTGAGATGGTCACTGTGTCAGATTATTTCCAAGACTTGGCCCATAAATATGGACCAATCATAGCTGATTAATGGGACCACCTGACAGCAGCAGCAAAGGTGAGAGTGTGACGGAAAAAAATGCAAGTCTTTTTAGAAGTACATAGTCCTTACAGTAAGTAAAAAGAGCAATTGTTGTCCCCCTTATCGGGGTGATCTTGTGTAGCCTGATCCCAGCAACAGGTCATGTGAAAGTTACTCTTCATCCATCTGCTCTTATTTACATGCAACATCACATGAACGTGGTATTAGACCACAACTTTAAAACCTTCATTCCTTCACCAAAATCCACTGGGTAGCAGGTCGGTGGGAATGCCTGTTACCGACTGCCAACCCACACCCAGCCCAAATCCTGCACCGCCCATATAGGAACCAACCCTGAATCGATGTGTGAACACAACGCAACAAAATTATATAAAATGTCTCATGGGGGGCAGAAGAGATCCCACATGCAAGTTATGATTCCCATTCACATTTAACAATCCTCAGAAACTCAAAACACGAGAATGCCCAAAATATGCATTAGCTTCATATTGTTTAGCTTCAAGTTCAGTTTGCTATTTTTGTATCACTTTGGATGTAAAATGACAAAGGGATTAACACGTACCTTTGTCAGCTTGTCCTTTAAATGATGGGAACATAGACACCAAAATTTGCCAGTTGTTTACCTGGCTGTTGATTACTGCGCTATTTACAGCGCCTCTTAAAGATACAAGGAGCTCTCACATAGTTTTAGACTAAAATGTTTATATTTCAACAGTACAACATTATTGACTACTCCAAGCCATGCAAAGCCAAAGTTCTGCCCCGTTTGTCATTTCCTCACCTGTTCTGACAAGGTGTTAGCATTCACGCCAACATTTCCCCATTTGCCTTCGACACAGGAGGGCTGTCAACACCATGGTAGCTGAACCTAATGAAAGCTAACAAATTAATCATTATTTTATCATTTATCAAAATTACATGGCGCTCAAATATCTACTAGCAGATAACCATTAAGTTTAGAATACAACAGAAAATCAATAGGACATATTTAAAGTTTACAAAATGCTGAATAAAGAAACTCTACTGAGGAACAAAAGCTAGCCTCAAACGATATTAGTTTGCAGATACATTAAAAGATCCTTGGCAGTAGCCTCAATGCAGCATAATCCTATACTAAAGTATTAGCATGGAGTCTGAAGTCACTCTGTAATACTATACTTTGATTGAACTACCACTCATGAAGTGTTAGCACGGTGCTTGCTAGCAATGAAAATATAATGTTAGCATTTAGTCTGCAACCACTGACAGTTCTATATGCTTATGTGGTAGCGCATAGTGAACTATCACTCAAAATAGTATTAGCAAGAAGCTCACTATTGCTTGACATGATATAGGTCTGTACTAAAGTTAATTATGACTAAACAATTTAAGATAAAGTGTTCATATGGACTCATGGATGCAAAAGGGTTAGCATGGAGTGAACACACTCATGACAGTGTTAGCAAGAAGCCTACGCTAAATAGCATTAGCATCGCGCAGCTGAACCAACACATGTTAAGTTTGGTGTCCATGTTCCCATTCAACAAGAGTCATACGATTAAATTCTCTCCTTACAAATACAAGGGATACAAAGCATTTATATTTTTTAACGCCATTTTGTGTAATGTGAAAAGTGACAGTATAATCATTATGTAGTTTCACGAGCAATGTGTTAATATTATGGAGTATAATGTCACTTCCCCATACTGTAGACTTAAATGTACTGTATGTATAGGGTGTGTGTTAGTGGAAAATCAACTAAACAGCTGGTAATTCTGTATTTCTTCCACTACATCCTCAGTTGAAACATCCATCATACACCCAACATGTTGGTCACACTCTGGGACCCAAAGAAAGAGATAAAACAGGAGGGTAGTTATATTTTTAAATGACAATGGGTCACAGCATCTAAAGCATGTCTTAAATACTGAAAAAAAGATCACTCTTTATATCACTGCAGTTACTGTGGTTAACTCAAGTACCAGACTTTGGTTTACCAACCCTTAGAAGTTGAATTCTCACAAGCCACGTCAGAAAGCATAAATAAAAGAAAAATCTATAAGGAAAAAAACTGCTAAAAAATATACAGAACAGTAACAACATAGCTTTCTAGATGTGATCATCTTCAGCATCTCACAATTTCATCATCTTACAATAAACCTCTATACACACACACACACGTTAACAACTTCATCAAACCCTGAGCAAAGAGGACGAACTTAAGACTTTCTACTTTAAGAATTTATCAAGTGACAAGCAATACCTATAAAGATGTGTGTACTCCGCATGCCTTGAACTTTTCATAATTCTTACTGAGGGATTCTGAGGTTTGGGATCAGATGCTGTTATTGTGCAACATGATTGCCTGAAGCAGTGACCCAGACCTCCAGCAATGGAAATAATGTGGCTTGTCTTCCCTTGGCTATGAAACTTCCAAGAACTAAACACTGTGGTCAGTGTAGCAGGCTCTGGGCTTACTACGGGTCAGACCAATTAATCGGGTACAGAGTTTAGCTAAAATCAGATATCGGCACGTTAATGTTATCAGTTGATATGAGTGTTTGAATTTTGGACACACAGTCACACACTCTTACAAATAGTTTTCCTTTCTTAATTACCAGACACAATGAAAAGAAAGAATAAACTGCTTAAATAAAGAGCTGTTGCAATCAAAAGAAAAAATAGGGAACTTTTGATGATTAAATCTAAGTGTGGAATGCCATATTTTCTGTATTTATTCCATGGTTTCCAAGCTAAGCCTATAGACTACTGTTAAAATCTTAATGGTCCATTGCGATGAACCTCTAATTCATCTCCTTCATTGATACACCTAACAGTTCCCACAACACTCTGTCAAATGTGACATACATTTCCATAACTGTCTGTCAAATTTGAGTTTCCACAGCTGTCAAATAGACCTCTCAAAATCAGAGTCCTGGGCAAAGGGGAGTTTATAGTGACTTTCAGGAAATCCACAGAAGCGATTCATCAAATGTCAAGAGGGGTCATTTTCTGCAAAGCACAAACTGTTACAACAGGCTTGACTTTAGTGCTAAAGTGCTTCTACACCTCATAAAACTTAGTGTCACAATGGTATAAATGCTGTTTCAAAGGATTTTCTACCAACAATTAATTTAATCAGTATGATTCTTTAAGAAACGTCAGGTGAAAGCTATCCCAAAGCATTAAAACACCGTATGTCAATTTTTTCAGTATATTTAGTGAAGGGTGGTGTCATGGTGGCTGAAAACGGAGATGTATGTATATGAAGGCAGCAGACTGCAAAAGAGACATGCACAGATTCAACAGGAAATGTCCACCTTGCCCTACTAATCCTAAACGGTCCTGCCTACAAAATTCTGAGTGGACAAGCACATTATCCTGACGACAGATGGCAGCAGAGAGGAGGGAGGGTTCATACTGCGTTGCTGACGCTCTCAGCAACTTTCCATCACTGCAGAGCAGCACATGAGCCAAGAAACAGATGAGTTAAAACGAGACACAAGCAGAGATGATGGGAGGCTGAAGGGAGCACGATAAATCGTAGGAGAGCGCCTGCAGCTTTTAATCCTAAATATAAAAATAAAATGTTTGACTAAAGTAACAATCATTGGTTTTGACTTTTGTTTGATACATTAGAAACTTAAGTGTAAAAATAAAAACTGATGAACAGAGCATCTTGAAAATATAAACTAATGATAAAAAAAATGAAATGTTTTTCTTGGAGGTCGAAGGTAACCACCATTTAATTTATTCTACAACATATCTGAAGACAACTGGATGTAAGAGGCTGAGGGTGAACAGCACAGTGAAAAGTGGAACAAAGAACCTGGGGTGTTTTCAGTAAGAGTGGCCTGGTCAGCAATGGACAAAAGAGGCCTGCACTCTCCTGGACTCCCGCCAAAAAAGACAAACAAGCCCATCATTCAGCAGCTCGGCTCTCCTCGCGCCCTCATCCTCACGCTGCCCGTCAGCAACCAGTCTATCTACCAACAACAAGACTCGGCACCTTTTCCCAACAGCAGTTCTGCTGTTCCTAACAGATGTGGATACCAATGCATTTGCCATAGGGGAATGCAGACAAGACCCACACAGGGCACAAGAAAACTGCAGAACCCACAATGCAACAGTGGCACAGTTTTCAGGCATTCTGATGCTTGAAAGTTGAAATGTTTGACTTGTTACAGGAAAACAATTCATTTGAAAATCAAGAGAGCCCTCCAGTTATGAGCCTGCCAATTTTTGTGCCTTGTGTTCGTAAAATGTCACTTTGATCCCACCAGTAAAACTTTGTCTTCCTTAAAGCGAGACTATGTAACTTATGAAAGAAGAAATAACGCAAGCTTCTTCATGCAAATGAAAAGCTGGATTCATAAGCAATAAAACACACCCTCACTCAATTCAGCACACTCAGGGGATTTGCTTCTGCAGCCATACTTGGTCTGGTGTGACGAGCACCTTTTGGTGTCTAATGTTACAAAACTTCAGGTAGATATTGTCGAGTCAGTTTTATGACTTCTCCCTACTTTTACTTTAAGTTTTCACATTCCCAATGATCCCACAATTGTCACTTCATTCACAGTTCAGTGAAGGTTAAATAGCCTCGCTTTAACGCAAAGTGGAAGAAACCAGCAATCAAGACAAAACCATCTTAGAAAATAATATGTGGAAACATTTTGGATATGAGACCAAAGATACAAAACTTGTTAGCTTTTTAGCCATGTCAGTTTACAACAAACTTAAGGATTAGGCTACGTGTGTTTCATTCCAACTGATTGATTTTTGTATTAGTTGCGTTTGAACTTTATTTATTTATTTTAATTGGCAGCCCTATCAAGTCAGTATCCAAACAGGAAAAACTCTGATTTGTCAGCTGAGCTGCAGTTGTAAACTTGTTGGTTAATGCCACAAAAAATTGTTATTTCTACCTATTTTTTAGCATTACATGAACTCAAATTAATCAAAGCACAGGTGAGGTAAATTTGAAAGACAGGCAAAGTATTTTCAACTTCCAACTCAACTGAAATGCAACATGAGACCATTTCTTGGTGTTGTGGAGTCCCAGTAGAAATGCACATATAGAAACAAATGTATGGTCCCAAAATATTTGTAAAGAAGACAATAAAATGAGGCATGGATCAATGTAATATGACTTGACATAAGTGTTGTATACATGCACCGGAGCAGCCTCTTTTGCATAGATTGAATTTGCAGGACATAAAAAAAAGGCCATTAACGCATACTTAATCAGTTAGTTCGCTATAAAGCTTGAATGACCAAGAACATTATCCATGGAGTTAAATTAACCTCAGGGTCTAGATTGTGCGATGAAACTTACCCCGGAGCATTCTTTTAAAAAATAATATCTTCTAGTCTTTGATATGAAGAAATAATACTCTCGCGTGTATCTTGTGATTTATAAATGCCTTTAAGATAAATGTCTTTATGCAACTGTGTTAATCCAACAAAAACCAAATTAAAACAATGGTCCTTTCAGGTTTAATTATGATGTCTGGATACAGGTTTATGTTTTAAAACCTTTTTTTTATGTGATGAAACTAAGACTTGAATCTCTAAAAACTCTAAGTATATACAAGCCTGTGTGAAGTGCTCAATGTAACAGAATACAACAAGTGCATATAAATCTCTGGAGTCTCAGATAAACTAACCAGTTACTCTATGTCATATGTTATAGATCTGTTTCAGCAATAATCCCTCCAGATACCCATAGTGCTCTGCAGCTGGTTGTTTAGAAATTTCAATCCACTGTATAAGTTTGCTGTGGTGAGCCACTGCTCAGCTTATTGCTCTGATCTTGGCCCTGAGTGACTTTTTACAGGAGAAAACAAATCTCCAACAGCCTAGACATCTGACCATAAGTGACCCTCAAAGACTGTTGCCCCTACATTAACTCTGGCTGTTGACAGTGTAGTGTTTCTATGGCGGCTACAACGCTCCAGTGTCATCTAAATAGAGACTGTGGATTCAAAAAAGGAAACGTAACTTATGCTCTGCTCTGTAAAAGTGGGAAAAGACTTTCACATATGCAAATGATACAGACCTAGCAGAAATTCAAATTCTGAATTTCGCCAAGTCTTTTGGGTGTAACATAGTCCAAATACACGATATTTTGTATCAGAGGGCCAAATCTTATCCTATCATGGCTTTACATTACATTTAGACACTGAGAGCAGTCGAGTCTCACTTGTTCTTTAAGGTGAGTCATTGGAGGAACTTTGCAGTATCATCATGAAATAAAAAAACAAAACAAAAAAAACCAGCATGGCATGTTTTATGCCACGCATTTAATGAAAAAATATTTAGTTTTGTGAAAATGAAGAATGATTCCCACAACCGGTTCCCTGTTGGTGCCACTATTCTTCAACTCTGACATTTGAGGATATTGCCAAATTGAATTCCTGAAAACATTCAACTTTGTTGAAATGGAAGTAAAAGTATTCCTAAGAACATGAAAGCAGCATTAATTCCTGGGGATACACCATGCATACAGAGCTAGCACCCTGTTGAATAGGATGGCTTCTGGAAAGAAATGGGCCAGTGCCATAAAAGTGTGCTGGATGTTACTGTGAGGAATGTGGGATTGTTGCTGCAGATTTGCAAACTGATGCCATGGCGACATGGCATCAGTGTGCCATGGGAAACTGGCAAACAAAATGAGAAACTACAAACAAAATGAACAGGGGTGAAAAGTCAGAACCTATCATTACATTAATGGGGTGTTAGCGAGTGTGGCTGCTTTTAGCTCTCAAGTGTGGATGAGGTGACATGTATTCCTCACAATTTTTCCTGCAAATACTGCCTGAATTTGTATCCCACCCACCCACTATTCATAATCCTTCTCATCAGTGTGATTAGTGAATGCATGGGAGGGGAAACGCCACTATTCGACACATTACAGCAAAACCATAAAAATAAATACAACTCGTCGTAACAGCAACACTCTCTCTCACACTCGCACGCACACACACACACACACACACACACACACACACACACACAGTAACAGACCTTCCAAATCAGCAGAGGCTGTAAACACAGTAGGAGTAAGAGATAAGATAATGTCTCTCCATGGAGGCTCTTCTTCTGTTTCTGGTGCTTTTACTCCATGTTTTACTCTCAGTGAAGCAAACATGATCTTCCTTCAGTGTTGTAAATGTTGACAGACACAGTGTAGCACTTCAACAAGATCCAGGCAAAAGCCAACCCCCCCGCCCCTCCCAAAAAACCCCAAATCATCAAACTTCAGTAGTAGAATTGGATCGGTGGAGACGCCCACTTTAGGCAGCAGATTTATAACAGAGGAGTTAAAAGTGTGCGGAAAATGCCCAGGAGTTGTGGGACAAGAGCAGGCAGTCCTGGTGTACTACAGTACAATGGTGGGGTTTGAAATGTGTTAAGTCAAACTAGTGCCTTTGCAGAAGTAGTTGCGTTAGTAGCGGAGTGTGCGGCTTGAGCGAGCAATCGTGAACTGGATATCAATCATCCTTAGAATTGTCAGTGACAGTGGCCGCAGGAGATGAGTCTGGCATACGGCTACGCCGGTACAGACGGTAGCCCTTTCGGCAAAGTAGGACAAACCAGTAGACCTGCGGTGCCAGGATGCACAAGTTGCCCAGGTTGGTGGACAGCGGCAGGTGGAAGGGCACGCTGTAGAGCGGGATGCCGTAGTGGTGGCCATACACCCAGTACATGTAGGGGAAGAGGGCGATGCGGCACATAAAGAAGGTGAGCAGTACCATACCGCCATTGGCCTTGTGCAGCCAGCAGTTCTGGAGGCTGAGCTGGTGGGGGAGACAAAAAAAGAAGGAAGGATAGAATAAAGATTTTAAAGCACTTAGAAAGACAGTGAAATGAGACATTTTCCAGGTCCCAATCCTGTTTCCTTGTGTTAATTGTGCATTTATCTCTTGGTTTCTGTCAAATATATGTTAATTTTTAGTGTTTACATATCTCATCCTGAATTCAGGGGCTTTTACATAATTTATCCAATCAAACTTGGGGAGACTAGCTAACCTGCCCATCATATAAACTGTGGGTCACTAGTAGCTAGCAGAGCTATTTCATGGGTAAGAGGTGTGTGTTTGGATTTTATTCAGCAAAAACTTTGTTCACATTTCTAAAAAGAGTACGGCTTGAATTTATTAATTCCCTGCAAAAAAGGCGCAGGATTATTTCACAGTGTCGCTTTCTGGTGTGACTGGGCTTTAATGTTAGCATGCTTACTATACACCTGCACATTAGCATAAGAAATGCTAATGTTTGCATATTCACTGGCTGAAGCTGAGCCAAAACCTGATGATATAACAAAATTGTGTACTAAATTGCTTACTTTTATTAGTTCATATTTATTAGACACAACTAACTACTACAGTAAACACCCCACACTTATTTTAAGGGAGTGGATTTTGGTGAGTGATTCAACTGTTGTTGGTACCTCTTCACTGGTCTTTACAAAATCATACCAAACCACAATGTGATGATCGTCTTCTCTCATCTTTAATGTGTATGGCTGTGGGAAGCCCTGACCACACAAAATCAATAGGAATCAACTCTGCTGTTGAGAGCAGTAAAAATGTCTGGCAGAGTTTCTGTTAGTGCTGATCTAGTCCAGAGGAGGGTAGCGTTTTTAAAGACAGGGAGGAGCAGTGAAGCTTTGCTTTGCTCTTTTTGTCTGCTGACACCAGATGTCAGCAAAGACCTGAAATCCCACGGTCTACTGATTTCACTGGGATACACAGTAAGGCTCTTCAATTCTTAGATTGCAGCTTTTCTAAGTCACACAGCCTCTAACTATACAGCACATATGTGCTTGTCCACCCATGCAGCATACCCACTGCATGGGTGGAGCTAATGAAGGCATTAACTGCTGTGGATGGGTTAAAAGGCATGGACAGTGAACAGAACCGTGGCTACTTACACGAATGCTACCAACTGATTTTGGTGAGCCATGCACCTTAATTATTGATGGTACAGTGACAAGATACATCCCAAATGAAATGGAGATACTCAGGCTTTTGAGGATGCAAGATACAGCACATCACCTGAGTAGCAATTGCAAAAGAAAAAGGATTCCTGACTTATTTTGCCCTGGCAGAGGTCATAGCATTGATGCTAGAGGGCTTAAGGTCATATTAAGTATACTGTATGTGTAATATGTTTTCAACTGCCACTTATAAATTTCTACGATTTGAATTGATGGCTTTGAATAAAACTAAGGTGACAATGCAGAGTTTTGCTAAAAGCCTATTTTCAATAAATATACTTACAAAGCTAAGGACTTATAAGGAGTTATATTGTGTATCTACGTAAAGGGTTAAAATAATTCAATCAAGACATTTAGAAATGAAGTGATAGAATGGTAGATACATTAAAAGGAAGCACTTGTTTTGCTCATGTAATTTTGATTTGAGATGTGTGTTTGTTTTGCCCAAGGTGTATTTCGCAGAGGTTACTTTTTCTAGCACATTATCAGTATTTGGTTTTCCAGTGCAATTTTCCATTTCCATTGCAAGAACATATACAGTGGCATTTTTTTGAATAACAATGCTGCCAGCATGGAAAGCATGCCAGTATCACACCTGTCAAGCTTTCCATTCTTGCACGACCCACACGCAGTTTACAATGATAACGGTGGCAGATTTACCACTTAAAATTCTAGCCTGCACATGATGGTTGTTTGTCAACTGAAATGACAATTGTGTCTAGCAGATTTTATCAGCTGTAGCTAGCTACCTAATAAAACTAATATTAGCTCCATGAGCCGGATGAAAATGCTGTCTGGCAGACTTTTAATTGTTTCCAGTTGACTCATTTTAAAATGAGAACTCTGTAAATGGCTTTAAATATACACTCGATTGTTACTACACTACATGATATTACAAGAGTGAGGCTGACAAAGACTCTTCCCTCAAAACTCTTTATACTACTCTTCAAATATCACTCTTACAGCTGCTGAAATGAACCTTGCCCTTATGGCCCCATGCATATAATTTCATATGGACAAATCCAAAGCTTGACAGGCCTCTTGTTGCTAAGCTATGACAGACAACCGCTGCTTGTTTAGCAAATAATTACCCAACTTGGCTGTATGGTAGTGGACCTTTCTCACAAAGTAATGGTGGCCAATCTTATATTTTTTACACTACACAGACTTGTGGATACAAGGGACGGATGTATGACTTACTAGTCTGTGTCTGGTAAATTCACATGTTTACATGCGGTCTCACCTGAATAAGTATCTTCCCCAGGGACACGAAGGGCGTGCTGAGCTCTGTTAGAAACAAGCAGCCTACGAAGAAATCCCCCTGGTCCCTTCTGAAGAACTGAGGAACAGACAAACAGAGCACACACAGATGAGCAAACAAACATAAGCATGGGAAAAAACACAGCTGACATTCAAGGACAATTTCTGGAACAGTCTCACTGGAACTATGCCAAGAGAAGCTTCAAATGACATTGGAGAAAAAAAAGTGTTTCTAAAACTTGAGTCGTATACATTTGGACTTAAGGTGCTGTTCCGATATAATATATAGATGGTTATCTTTAAATCTAAGCAAAAACAAATCATATATAACATCATATATTTCAGGGTGTAAAAACCTTTGAAACACAGCATCATCCACAGCGTGACAAACTCTCCACTGAAACGGATACTTAAGGTTGCTGAATGCTTCACACGGTCGTTGGAAGCAAATGTGAGATGCGTTTGATTTAACTGCACTTAAGTAAACAAAACATAGCCTGAAGCCAAAGCTTTCCTTTACTAGTTTTATGTAATATTTTATACAGTGTCCTATAATTGTATCTGTTGAGAGAGGATGTCTGTGTGGATCTGTTATGGCAGCAAGGCTTGGACAGGATGTGTACAGCCTCTCTTCAGTTATCAATCAAGAGCAGCACTCATCTCTCAACTCTCAGCACAGAGGCTTGGGGAAGCTGAGAGATGTCACTGAAACAAGGCAATGGACACTTTTTTTAAAACTCCAAAATGGCTCTTCTTGCCTCCCCAGCTGTTGAATGATGCTGTTGGTGTGGGTGTCTTTCATCAAAACTGAAAAAACAACCTTGGATCGAAGTTTGGAATAAAAGCCAGTATGACAATTCTTAACACAGAAAAAAAAGGATTGCAATGGGAACAAAAATAGTGTAACGTCATTACTGAAGACTAGGACACTCATCCTATCTCCTACCAACAGTCTATAGCTGTGCCCTGTGCTCTTAGACAGCCCAAAAAAGTTGGACCTGAAAGCCAGGATGAACCTGCTCCTCCTCCTAAAATGGCGCTATCTAGAAGGCTTTTGTCTTCCAAATTCAGGCAAAAGAAGGCCACATTGCTTAGCCTCATTTTTAGGGAGCATTTAATATAGGAAGACCCTTGTTGCTATGTCACTATGATGCATTTGGTCCAGAAATGCACATTTTGGAATAACAAGAGCCATGATTGCATTATTGATCAACACCAATCACAACTAGCACGCTGAGCTCCAAGCTAGAAACTTCAATTCTCTAATACTCCATTTTACTTTATTTTCCAATAAATACCAATGTTTGGTAGTCTCTATAACATGGATGAAAGTACAAGTACGTACTTTACAGTACTTCACATGCACTGACGTACTGAGCATGTTTCAATGACATTTGAGACTGACACCCAGAGGCCGCCTCCACCACCACAAAGGCAGATGGTCTTATTCTACCACAACTTCAAGATGGCAAGAAAGCAGAAAGAGGCTGGCTGTGGCAGAGGAGGGAGTGGTGTCCTGTACATAAGTAATGAATGAAGCTTTCAAATATTGACCAGTGGCATAGTGCTGGGAAGTTAGAGAGGCCATCCTAGAATAGGTGAGTCAGTCTAGATGTATAAAGAGACTCCAAACAAAAGACAAGCACTGTCTGGTAGCATAGCTTTCTTTGTGCTGATGATGAATAAAGCATGAGTGGCTCCAGACGTGGCCTTGCCATCTGCCCATGAAAGAATGACTGAGACCACAGAGGGGGAACTTTACACCACGCCTTAACGAATTACCTGGCTACCTCATCCCACCCCCACCTGCCATGGGCGTGTGTTACCTTTGTCTATGCATGTTTGAGATTATATATGAGGCATAATTTCAATGTTGCCGTGGACATAAGGCTTCTTAAAAGGGCCAAGTCAGCAGTTTTTAGTCTTAACTCTATAATTGCAATGCGAGATAGTGTCAGCATTCTGTATAAATGTGCTATAAGTGGCTTGGGTTGTGAGTCAAAACATTATTCTGATGCACCACTCCAGTTTGCCTGCAGCCACTGAGAACAATAGGTATATTTGTGGTTGCTAGAGTCTGATTCTGGACAATGTGTCCAAGGATTTATTTCTACTACATACACTGGACTTACAACATGGGAATTATCATCATGGATAGCCACTAGGGCTGCACAGTCAATATAAGTACAACATCCAAATCGCAGAAGCTGCAATTTTTAGATAAAGGTAAAATCTGTGACAAAACAGCATTATAATGAAGTACTTGGCGTCTGTAGCCACCTGTCGGAAGCTCCGTCTTAAACCGGACTCTTATCCAGTTTTAATCCACTCTTTTTCGTTACATTTTTTATATCCTTTTTATTTAACTTAAGTTTTACGTGGGTTATTTTAGTAATCCGACATGGATTTTAAGCTAGATGACCGTAAAAACGCGATCAACGCTACTGATCGCAACAAAGCTCCGGCGGCTATGCTGGCCGAGATAACTCTGCCCCATGAGGACTGAACAATCCTTAAGAAAGCAAACAAGAAGATTGCTGACCTTATGGAAGACATCTGACGACCTTCAGAGGAACTCAAAGAGAAAGATTCCCTGCTGACTGGCTTTATGGATGTGGCTTCAGTACAAGCCAAACAGATTGTTTCTCTTAGCGCAACCGCTAACATCCAGGACACCGTGCTATGGGACCCCTCTAGCCTTCCCAGGCTTTCATCCTGCTCGACTCCGAAGCATCAGTCAACCTGGGCTAAAGTGGTGGTCAGTGGCTGCAAGAGAGGCTCGGACGGGACTGCCTCTCCTCCGTCCATCGGCCTCTCCAGCCGCTATGCAGCCTTGTCCATCCAGCGGATGCACCTGCGGCTTCAAATCTCCCTGATACGGATCTCTCTCGGCGCACAGTGCCTGCCGACACTGTTGCATCTCCTGCACTGGGCTGCCGGTCTGCCGCTGGGCCTGATCGGCGGCCGTCATCCCGGTCAAAAACCTCCGCTTCCCGACGTAGGATCCTGAAGGAGGCTGTGCTCAGACGCTCTGGAGGCCGTCTCTACCCTGCACCGTCGGGTAGCCCTTCTCTCAGGTCTGTCACTGCTACTCCAACACAACACTCGGCAGCTCACACACTCCATCCTCAGTCCGCACGCAGTGTTGAAGCAGATTCTGCTCAGTCCTGCTCTGGAACCCCACAACCGGCATCTCCTCGTCCTCTTTTCTCCCCAACCACACTAATAATTGGTGACTCCATAACCAGAAACATCCGTTTCTTTAACGCTACCACTCACTGCTTCCCTGGTGCCACCATGGCTGACATTTTAAAAAACCTCCAGGACCTGATGCCATCGCTCCCGTCCTCCATCACAAGAGTGATAGTCCATGTCGGAACAAATGAACACAGCTCTTCAGCAGTCTGAGCTGACAAAATCAGATTTTAACCGTCTTTTTAACTTTTTAAAGCAGTGCGGAAAGTCCGTTTTTATCTCTGGTCCCATTCCCACAGTTGGTCGCGGTGCTGGCTGCTTCAGTAGACTCCTTGGCCTCTACGACTGGCTCCAGTCCGCCTGCAGGGCTCATCGTGTGTGTTATGTGGATAATTTTAATATTTTCTGGCAAAGAATGCCTCTTTTTAAGACAGACGGACTTCACCCAAACAAACGGGGCTCAGAAATGTTAGCTGCTCACATACAGCATGTGGTGCGGTCCACACATGACTTACGTGAATGAGTAATCATTCATGCAGCACACCTGGACACACCACCGCTCACTGAACAGATCTCTGCCTCACTGCCACAAACAACTGTCTCCACCTGCTGGCATGTAAAACTGTCTGCTCCCAGCGTTGTTCCAAAGACTTCTATTCCTGTCATCATCACACCTAGACCAGTAAACGTGCACATCCCACACAGAAATATTAGTAATCTCTTAAGGATTAGGACAACTGCACCAACTCCAGCACCCAGAACAAACTCATTTAAAATGGCTCTCTTCAATGTGAGATCTCTCTCAAGTAAGGCTTTTATCTTAAATGATTTTATCTTGTCTGCAAATCTAGATTTTATGTTTTTAACTGAATCCTGGTTGCAAATGAATGACTATAGCCAGCTATCTGAACTGTGTCCGCCTTAATATGATTGTTTTAGTCAACCGAGGGTCAGTGGTCGTGGTCGTGGGTTAGTGAGCGTGTATAGGAAAAATTTAAAATGTCATCAAGTACGCTGTGATGAATTTAACTCCTTTGAAGTTCTCACTCTTAAAATTGGAGGGCTGCAACCTCATATCATCATATTTGTTATAATTTATCGCCCCCCAAAACCGCCTGGAGGATTTTTATCAGAACTTCCTGAATTTTTATCTACTCTGGTTTTAAATTATGACAGAATTGTTCTCTGTGGCGATTTTAATATTCATGTTGATGACCCCCACCAATGTTAATGCAACTGACTTTTTAAATATGGCCACTTATTTTAACTTCAAACAACATGTCAAAGGGCAAACACATAACCGTGGTCATACACTGGACTTGATTTTTACCCTGGGTGTCAGCATTTCCTCTGTGGAATTAGTGGACATGACCATATCTGACCGCAGATGTATTGTTTTTAGCTGCGATTCTCCTGTTACTCATGCTGCCTCACCAAGCTCCGTGTGTTCTCGCATCTTTAATGAACAAAGTGTTTCAAAGTTTTGCGCATTCTTTCAGAGCCAAAGCCAACACCTGTCTGATTCCAACACCAACAATCTGGTCGATCACTTCAATCATATCTGCTTGTCGTCACTAAATATTACTGCTCCTCTAAAGGTTAGGCCTACGTCTAAAGCTA
>NC_060172.1:10715561-10716370 GCF_021292245.1 Micropterus dolomieu
ATGAATGACTATAGCCAGCTAGCTGAACTGTGTCCGCCTCAATATGATTGTTTTAGTCAACCGAGGGTCAGTGGTCGTGGTGGTGGGCTAGTGAGCGTGTATAGGAAATATTTAAAATGTCATCAAGTACGCTGTGATGATTTTAACTCCTTTGAAGTTCTCACTCAAGGGCTGCAATCTATTATATTTATTATAATTTATCGCCCCCCAAAACCGCCTGGAGGATTTTTATCAGAACTTCCTGAATTTTTATCTACTCTGGTTTTAAATTATGACAGAATTGTTCTTTGTGGCGATTTTAATATTCATGTTGATGACCCCACCAATGTTAATGCAACTGACTTTTTAAATATGGCCACTTCTTTTAACTTCAAACAACATGTCAAAGGGCAAACACATAACCGTGGTCATACACTGGACTTGGTTTTTACCCTGGGTGTCAGCATTTCCTCTGTGGAATTAGTGGACATGACCATATCTGACCACAGATGTATTGTTTTTAGCTGCGATTCGCCTGTTACTCATGCCGCCTCACCGAGCTCCGTGTGTTCTCGCTTCTTTAATGAACAAAGTGTTTCAAAGTTTTGCACATTCTTTCAGAGCCAAAGCCAACACCTGTCTGATTCCAACACCAACAATCTGGTCGATCACTTCAATCATATCTGCTTGTCGTCACTAAATATTACTGCTCCTCTAAAGGTTAGGCCTACGTCTAAAGCTAGTAAGCAACCCTGGATAAATGACAGCATTCGCAGCCTAAAAAGGGAATGCAGGAAAGCAGAGCGCAGATGGAAAAAATCCAGTCTCCA